>NC_137945.1:3579720-3734720 GCF_963969265.1 Rhamphochromis sp. 'chilingali'
CAATCGCAGCTGCAAGGGCTGCAGCTGGTGAAAGACTTTGTTTCCTGACAGGATGATGGCAGTAAACACAGAACATATGCTCAAAAAGCTTATTAGCTTACATACTGCTACCTGTGCACGTTTCCTAACATACATATTCTTCAGCTTGTGATTGTAAATCAAAACAAAGAGCCAGTAAGTCGAGTGGATTGTAGTTCAGACCTCGGGTTGCTTTGTTCCTGGTGTCTCGGTCTCTGCGTCTCTGTGGCTTCAGAGATGTTGACGCTGCAAACCGTGGCGTTGGTTTACCTCCTGCTCGTGTCCTGTCAGCAGGGATGAAATTACAGCTGTAGGTCTCTCTGTTATCCCTAATGATCCGGCCTCTGCGTGCTGCCGATGTTTACCCTCCTCGTGGTGCGATAGTCGTGACTCAGTCTTTCCCACAGGATGGGTTTTTAAACTCCTTCCTGAATCTAGGAACCTCATGGCTTCACGTCCCAAAGTTGGAAAGAAATTCACTACCTCGCACGAAGCATGATCCAACCCCAGCAACACCTTTCTTCTACTCGTATAATTAAGACAAGACTTTACAAGGTTTTTCCCCCTCATGAATGTGCCAGTCTGAATTTTTATCTGGTCTGTTTGCCAGTGTTTGTTTTTCTTTTTTTCGATTATAAATTGCCTGTTGACTTCCCAGACTTTCAAAATATGATCTGAGTTGTCCAGTAGTACGCCAGTGGTTTGAAAAACTCCCAAACAGGCCTGTTTAATTGTTTTTAGCCCTTCAAGATGACAATTCAGTGTTTCTGATTAATTTAGAATCTCCCAGAATGCATTCCCATACTGCCAAAGCAAACACAGGTTATAAATGTAGGTCATTGTGTTTGTGTGTTTCTCCTAGCAACCAAAAAACCCTTATTGACTGTGGAGGTGGAGTTCGTGTACAGTGAGGCTGTGGTAAGGGAAACTAGGCAGGCGCTGTAGTGACTAATCTCATTAGCTGACTGACGCTGGGTCCGGTCAGCATTGTGTCTGCTGGCTCAGATCCAGGTGTCAACAAGGTAAATCCAGGTAACCTACCTGGCTAATCACCAGCAGGGCTGCTGCAGTGATTTTTCAGTGCCGTATGTTTGAAGGGAATCCTTTAAAACAGAAGTTTTGGTGAAGCTTTTATTTATTTTTAAGTCAAAGATTGTTAATCAGGTGGCTTTTTGTGTCTCTTCGTTTTCTTTGCAGGTCATCTGGTGAAGACTTCCGAAGCTTTTAGGTGGAGGAGTGGCAGACAGCGCCACCCAGGCGTGCAGAGTGGGACCCCTTCCCGTCTCACATAACCGACGACCAGCTTCCCGAGGCCGCCACCATCGTCCCCAGATGGACTCCAGACTCTGAGAAAAGAGCGAGGCAGTTGGGACCGAAATCAAGCGAAGGAGAGGAGGCGCAGGGGGAGGAGCACACGCTCGCTGGAGCAGGAAAGGGAGGGCATTGGTAGGGAGCGGAGAGGACACTGGGCTCCACCACGATGTCGTCAAATAGGACCCAGAACCCACACGGACTGAAACAGATAGGCCTGGACCAGATATGGGACGACCTGCGGGCTGGCATCCAGCAGGTGTACACGCGGCAAAGCATGGCCAAGTCACGCTACATGGAACTCTACACGTATCCTGTGTGACTGCGGGTGCTGCTGAGTGTGTGTGATCATACAAACCAGCTTTATTAAGTGTGATAAACCAGTGTGTTACTGAGCAAGAGGCAGGAAGGGCATTTAGGAGCAGGCTCAATCAGTAAGCATTCGGAGTAGTACTCTGACACTGGCGTAACAGGATCTATCTAGAGGCAGTAAAGCTGGAGATTTCCGTAGGTGTGGAAGGATTATTCACGGTTGGCTTTAGCTGCTCCGGATTGGCTCTGGCCTGCTCAGATCTTAGGTCCTCTTTTGGCAGGACGCGGCAGTTGGCCGTCGGCTTGCAGTCGCTCGAGTTTGCTGCCGTGCTGGGCTGTGTTCGCCGCAAGTGTCCTGCGGTGGAGTCGGTCTCTGACTCCCCTCCAACCCCCACCACCCTCTCCTCTTTCTTTAAAATACATATTTATTTGTTTTATTTACAGGAAATCCCCTGTACAAAGCCACAGGTGCAGTAACTGATGTTTAGCAATAATTGTGTTAAATCATCAGGTTTCTGTCTGCTCTGCATTATTGTGAATAAAGCGCCTTGAGGCAGCTGTTGTTGTGATTTGGCACTTTAAAAACAAAATGCAGATGAAAAATTTAATTACATTATTAACCAAAATCACCCTGATCAGGATTTTTGCTTCATTCAAGCAGCCATAGCTTCTGTTCTATTGCCTCTAATCATTAATGTGGCTGCCTTAAGAACTGCAATATCCCTTTAGTGCTAAAAGTTAACAACCTAACAGCAAATTTTCCGTGTGTGTTTGTTTCAGATGGTTAATCTCACTAGCGTGTTACTTCCTTTTCTCTGAAGCACAAACTTTTTTTCTAGTCGTTTGTTCCATTAATGAGTTTCACACACGGAGCAAACAGGAAGCAAACCTTTGATTCAGAGCAGTGTTTGTGTGGTTGAAGTTGTGTTTGAAAGAATTTCACTTTCTGCTGAAGACATTTGGCTCCATTGACTCTTTATTAGACGCTCTGTTATCCAGACTTACAACGAACTGTAAGACTAAATAGAAAATAAGATGATTTGGTTTATTTTTTCCACACGTTTAGAAAGAAGCCAAGAAACAAACCACAAACAAGGCAGACGCTGTACGAGTGCCTCCACGGCTGAGATAGCTGGCGTATATTCATAAGCCTGCAGTGATTTCATTTTCAGGGACGCTAAAGGGAAGAACATGGAGATTTCTTAATCTCCTGCCATAAATAGAAAAACCATCAACATGTCTTCAGTGGTAATCTCGTGGCATCGCTGCTTCAACTGTCTCTGCTTTAGCTCTTCTGACGTCCTCACACAGGTTTTGGTTTCTAAAGGCAAACAGATGCTGAGAGTTACGAGTCCAGTGATCAGACGTTGGCGTTCGTTACGATGCGCCGCGTTCAGTGACAGACTGAAACCTCCGACAGCCATGTTTGGAGGTTTGGTGACTCTCATACAAACACATCAGCACAGGGAACATGTGGGATGAAGGTCACGTTGTTCTCAGTAGAAGTTCATGTTTAACAATAAACGCCCTGGTGGGCGGGGCCAAACAGACCTTCAGGGAAAGAATATCTGAGCTTGACAACAAGGTTAGTCTTTGATATGCTGCTGCAGAGTTTGGATTACTCACTGACCCTGAGCTTGATGTTCACACTGTAATCTTCCCTCCAACCTTTGAGTAGGTTTTAAAAATTGGTTTCAAAAAGCTTTATAAAGTTTGTCTGTGCAAAAGAAAAGGTTTAAGTCCATAAAATGCGTCTGCAGGGGACGTGGGCGTAAAGTCTGAAGAGCTGATTATCCCCTCGTGCACCTTTCCTGCTAAAGGTTGCACATTTCCCTGAAGTATGAAATAAAGTCCACCCGGCCGTGGAAGCTCGACGCTGCGGTCGTGTCCCTGCAGACGGCCCAGGTTTAAACTGGGCTGTGTGCACATGTGCTGTGATTTCATGCAGAAAAGAGAGAGCGACAGCCGAGGACATTCCTCACATACTTGCTCTTGATGTTACAAGCAGCCAGATGTGAGGAATGCAGCGGTTACCCTGATGTGACGTGCGCACCTTAACCCTTCGATCAGACATGTATATAACTATTGCACCAGCGTCCACCAGTCCAGCCAGGGCCGGGGCTCTGTGCCTCCAGCAAAGCCCTCCAAAAAGTCCACCACTCCAGGCGGGGCTCAGTTCGTAGGCCTGGAGCTCTACAAGCGGCTCAAGGAGTTCCTGAAGAACTACCTGACGAGCCTACTCAAGGTGAGTCCATGGTTACCAGTCGCAGCCTCACCGAGTGCACCACGGACACCTTTCAACTCCTCCTCCCTTTGCTTTCCGCGTTATCGTCCGCAGGATGGCGAGGATCTGATGGACGAGTGCGTGTTGAAGTTTTACACCCAGCAGTGGGAGGACTACCGTTTCTCCAGTAAGGTCCTTAACGGGATCTGCGCCTACCTCAACCGCCACTGGGTCAGACGAGAGTGTGACGAGGGACGCAAGGGCATCTACGAGATATACTCGGTAAGTCTGACAGTTCCTTTCTGTTTGAATGCACAGAGTTAAAAATGCAGTTCCAGCAGGACGAAGTTAAATACGTCACCTGTCCCCAAACAGCAGTTACACAAAAGCTTTACCTGACAGGTCGCAGTAGGAGCAGATTCATAGCAAACACTGTTTTATTAAACTTGTGGTTCTCCTTTACTCTGCCTCCTCTCAGCTGGCACTCGTGACCTGGAGGGAGTGTTTATTCCGACCCCTCAACAAACAGGTGTGCAGTTTTCCTTCTTAAAGAAACAGCGCAGTGATTAAAATGCTGAATTCTGCATGTTTACTGAAGCGAACCTCTCTCCCTGTCAGGTAACAAACGCCGTTCTGAAGCTGATAGAGAGAGAGAGGAACGGTGAGACCATCAACACCCGGCTCATCAGTGGTGTTGTCCAGTCTTATGGTAGGTCCTCGAGTGCAACAGGGGAGTAACCAAACACAAGCAGGTTATGAGTATCAGCAATGATCACACAGACTGAGAGCTGTGCATAACTTTCAGGCTGATGTGAAATTCTACTTGGTTTGGTGGGAGCTGTGAACGGAGGCTGTGGAGACTCACAAGCAGCTACTCTGAGCATGTGTTGGGTTTAACATGAAAAGCTGTCGGTGATCAGAGCAGCAGACTGTCTGCAGTGTCTTCACCTGTCTCACTTATATAAATAAATGACATCTACCCATGCTGGAGTCTGCACACGTGTTCACAGGAGCTCAAATCTGACTAATTAAACCCAGCTGGAGATTTTTCTGACTGACTTTTGTGCAGCTGTTGAATGATTTGAATGATTTCAGAGTTATTAGCCTAACATCTATTCTGCAAAGGTCACACGTACATTATGTTTAAGATTTAACATGAAGATGCCTGCTCACAGCTGGGCGATGCTAACCACAGCAGCACAGGGCTGAATGAAGCTGGTTGCTCACTGTGACACGTGGTGCTGTCTGCGAGCACATATTACATTATTGTTGTTTTAAATGAAAGGATCGTTTCAGACTAAATTAGATGTGTAGACACTTTTGTTTTGTATTAACAGGATGTGGATGCTTTCATTAATCCCACCTCTGTCCTCCTGCAGTCGAGCTGGGCCTGAACGAGGAGGACGCCTTCGCCAAAGGCCCCACGCTGTCCGTGTACAAAGAGTACTTTGAATGTCAGTTCCTCACTGACACAGAACGTTTCTACACGCGTGAGAGCACAGAGTTCCTGCAGCAGAACCCCGTCACAGAGTACATGAAGAAGGTAGGCGCTGTGCTGTCCAGCTGCAAACAGCTGTGGGCGAACGAGCAGAGACACGTGGAGCTTTTAGCGCCGAGTCGTGACCCAGAGTCCGTCTGCTTCCTCTGTGTGCGTTTCCTCAGGCGGAGGCCCGTCTCCTGGAGGAGCAGCGGCGTGTGCAGGTTTACCTCCATGAATCCACCCAGGACGAACTGGCCCGAAAGTGTGAGCAAGTCCTGATCGAGAAGCACCTGGAGATCTTCCACACAGAGTTTCAGAACCTGCTGGACGCTGACAAGAACGAAGGTAACCGTGTCCTTTCCCTGCTGGATGGGAGAGACGGCACCGTGACGCTGACAGGGAAATATTTTTGCAGCTCTGATCCCCTCTGGTGTGTGTGTGTGTGTGTGTGTGTGTGTGTGTGTGTGTGTGTGTGTGTGTGTGTGTGTGTGTGTGTGTGTGTGTGTGCGCGCGCTGCATTCCACACACACTCCAAACATCGATCTTTTCCTGGATAACTCAAAGCTTTTGTCTCCAGTAACGATGACCTGGTGTTTCACAGATGCAGCTTTCTCTCTGTGTGTTTCAGACCTGGGCCGGATGTACAACCTGGTGTCGCGGATCACAGACGGTCTGGGTGAGCTGAAGAAGCTTCTAGAGACCCACATCCACAACCAGGGCCTGGCCGCCATTGAGAAGTGCGGCGAGGCAGCGCTCAACGTACGCAGGACTTTTTTTTTCACCTCAGTGTTTCTCACTAGTTTAATGTAAGGAGTCGACTGAAGGAGAGGAGGCTCTGAAGCTTCGTTTGTCTGTCAGGTAGCAGTGAGATGATAAACGTGTGGCCTGTTAGTCAAACACACGGAGACCAAATGAGTTTGTTGGAGTTTTTAAAGCAGATTGATGGAGAGAGTGGACGGATCCCTGAGCTCCACAGCAGATGTACTAACAGGACAATCACACGTTAGCATTTATGTTAAAAATGGCTCACAGGCTCTGACCTGTGTGTGTGTGTGCGCGTTTGTTTCCAGGACCCCAAAGTGTACGTGCAGACCACCCTGGACGTCCATAAGAAGTACAACGCTTTGGTCATGTCTGCCTTCAACAACGACGCCGGCTTCGTGGCCGCACTCGACAAGGTCAGTAACCACAGACTGTAGATAACAGATGGCAGCAGACAGTGTGATGTCATCCACTGGATTCCTACAGGCAGGTGAAATTTTAGACTCGTGGATTTGTCTCCTTTTGAAGGCGTGTGGTCGGTTCATCAACAACAACGCCGTCACCAGGATGGCTCAGTCGTCCAGCAAGTCTCCCGAGCTGCTGGCCAGATACTGCGACTCTTTACTGAAGAAGAGGTGGGTGATGTGCACAATGCATGTGAGCCGCGCAGCTCAGCATGTCGTGTAGTTACCCTGGACTCCTTCTGAGGCTTCTGCCGTTGTCTTTTAAATAAAGTCAAACGTGCTGTCGCCAGCTCTTACTTTCTTCTTCCTCTGTGACCTGTTTCAAACAGAGTCAACACTTTCAGTCCTAAAAGTGAAACATTGAACGAATGATGAAAAGCTCTGTGACAAACAGAAGTGCGCCACGAGGGGTTTGTTTGGGCAGCTGTTGTTTCCTGATCAGTGGATGCTGTTCCACTGTGGGACTCTCCCCAGCAGGACTGCGCTCTCTGTGGGTTCAGTAACTCTGAGTGGCGTCTGCATCCTGACTGCTTTGTTAAACTCAGGACAAAAACAAAGACGCTTTTCAAAGCGCGGCGAGGTGGACGAAGCTGCTTAAAAGCAGCTGAGGAGTGTGAGAGTGATGCAGCTGAGCAGACAGTGTTTACTTCATCCACACAGGGATGGTTTAGCTTTGCTTCAGAGGCTGAACAATAGTATAGCATCTGCCTGTCTGTAATTTAACCTCCAAATGAGATTTAAAACAACATTTTGTTTGTTTTTGTTTCCTTTTCAGCTCCAAAAACCCAGAGGAGGCTGAACTGGAGGACACTCTGAACCAAGTGGTGAGATGCTGTGACCCGAGCTTCTCTGTAAGGTGATGTCTTAGTTTTGCAGTGAAACCAAAGACTCCACGCTGTTTCCTCTCTTAGATGGTTGTGTTCAAGTACATCGAGGACAAAGACGTTTTCCAGAAGTTTTACGCCAAGATGCTGGCCAAACGTCTGGTCCACCAGAACAGCGCCAGCGACGACGCCGAGGCCAGCATGATCTCCAAACTCAAGGTCGGAATCACATGCGTGTGCACTCGTTACACACTCCAGGCAGCGTGTGTGTGTGTGGGTGTGGGGCGTCTGCAGGGTTGTTTTGACTTCTTCTCTTCCTCCTGCAGCAAGCGTGCGGCTTTGAGTACACGTCCAAACTGCAGCGAATGTTCCAGGACATCGGAGTCAGTAAGGACCTGAACGAGCAGTTCAAGAAGCACCTGACCAACTCTGAGCCGCTGGACTGTAAGTGCGCGCACACACACACACACACACACAGCTGTCTAAATCAAATACACATTCAAAATAAAGTCTCACATGTATGTGAAGATGGACGCAGTTTCATTGTGTTTGTGTCACAGTGGACTTCAGCATCCAGGTTCTGAGCTCCGGCTCTTGGCCTTTCCAGCAGTCCTGCACCTTCGCTCTGCCCTCAGAGGTAATCCAGCACGCTTTAAAATTCATTTTTCTAATTTCATTCTTGCTGATTTCAGAGATAAAACTCTGACTTCTGAAGATCAAAGTCGTGATTTGATAAAGAAACCTCTCCCCCCTGCAGGCGCTTCCACCTTTTCCAGGTACGATTGGAAAAGGATTCCCACATTTCATCTCACAGGATCAATAAGTCATAAAAACATGATCAAGCAGTGCTGCTGGTAATGAAAACGAGCTGCTAGCTCGACTGCTTTAATGGTGTGACATGAAGGAGGAGGAGGAGGTGTTTTCATAATGTTGCTTATGAGTTATTGATCCCAGGAGTTCAAAGACATGAATGTCTTTTCCAACCAAACCTTGAAAAGTGAAGCGATATTGCTCCTCAACTTAAAGTTTTCCCCTCATGAATGTTTCGTGTCTGGTAAATTTAACACGTCGTAGGTTTTGTCATCCGGCAGCATCTGAAACGTATATCTTTGAAGCTCTAGTTCAGTATTTAACTAAATCTCTCCTGTAAAATCAAGGACAGTTTGATTTCCTCATTAAACATTTAAAGCTCAGTGTGGACGTTTGAGTGGTGACACATCAGCAACACTTTGTTCTTACTTTTTAAACGCCTTCAGCTGAAGGACGTGTGGATGGAGGGTTTAAATCATATGCCAGGTATTTGTTTTCCTGCTTTATAAGCTGCGCTAAGAAAACGACTGCTGCCAGAAGGTGCCAAGAAATAAAAACCTAATATGATGAGAGATTACAGGAGAGACGTGCAGACAGACGACTGTGGAAGTGGGTCACAGCTTTGTGCCGTGACAAATGGTGTTAATAAGAAGATCCCTTACAGGTCCGCAGACCTCAGGTTGAGTACCGTGGCTCTGACCCTCTGCCTCTCCTCCTGCACAGCTGGAGCGGAGCTATCAGCGCTTCACGGCGTTCTACGCCAGCAGGCACAGCGGCAGGAAGCTCACCTGGCTGTATCACTTGTCCAAAGGAGAGCTGGTCACCAACTGCTTCAAGAACAGGTACGCGTGCAGTCTGTGAGCGCACAGGTAGGGGGCGCTGTGGCGCCACAGCTCTGGTGATCAGCCATGAAAGTTACATCAAATATATTTGAGATTCTTGCGCAGCGAGTTTGTTGCAGTAAATGTATTTTTGTGTCTTACCGAGTTTCTATTTCACACTGGAGTGAATGAAACACCACTTTAGGGACTATTTTCAGAGGCGGATTAATACACACGTGGACTGTAGTGAGTATTTGGTGCCTCTGAAAGGTTTTAAGGCATTTGTGACACAGAGGAGCAGAATCTGAGGCTCGTGCTGAATTCTTCTTTTGTGGTGACTCTCAGGCTGGTAGCAGACCTGCAGAGCTCTGAGCGCACCGTCGTGAGGTACGTGTGGCGGCCGCGAGGAGCCGAGCCCACGCCGCTCCTTACTGTTGCTGTGCTTGTTGACAGGTACACGCTGCAGGCCTCCACCTTCCAGATGGCCATCCTGCTGCAGTACAACACGGAGGACAGCTACACGGTGCAGCAGCTCACTGACAGCACACAGATCAAAACTGTAAGCGCACAAACACCGCCGCCTTCCTTCGTGCTGCTCTGTCGCCGCGGAGCAGGCGTCTCTGACCCCTCTGCTCTGTTTTCAGGACATTTTGGTTCAAGTTCTTCAGATTCTGTTAAAATCGAAGCTGCTGGTGAGTCACGCTTTCTGTCCGGAGGTGAAATCCTCACGTGTGGCTGGTCTTTAGTTTCCATAGAAACGCTTTAGTAATGGCAGACCTGATGCTGAATCCAAACTTTGTGTCCGTCAGGTTTTGGAGGACGAGAACGCCAACGTGGACGAGGTGGAGTTCAAGTCCGACACGGTCATCAAACTCTTCCTTGGATATAAGAAGTGAGACACGCTCCACCTTAAATCCGCCTTAAATAAAAGTGTGCCTGTGATGTAGGAGGATGCTGAAGCTTGTTGCTCTTGTTTGCTGCGCAGTAAGAAGCTGAGGGTGAACATCAACGTGCCGATGAAGACGGAGCAGAAACAGGAGCAGGAGACGACTCACAAGAACATCGAGGAGGATCGAAAGCTCCTCATCCAGGTGCAGCTCCCACTCCACTTCACTCCACTCCACCCTCTGCATCACGTTTAAAACATGCTGAAAAAAACCAAACACTGAGCTTTTCCTCCGTCTCCAGCAGAGCTGTATGAGGGCATGAAGGGACATAAAGTGGTTCAGTGCAGCTTCTGCTCCCCTAAAAGTCACAGACCCACAAACATAAGAGCATGAACACGGACAGAAACGCACAACAAGAATCTCAGAGTTCATCAGGAGCAAACGAGGAAACGTTTGTTTGAATGTGTGACAGAAGCAAAAACCTCTAATCCAAACAAATCAGTTTGCTAAAGATTCTTATCTGCGTTAAAGTAACGGTGTGTATGATCCCAGCTACGGCGAGCTCGTCTGAAACTGTAGAACAGTGACTGTTAAAATATTTTCTGATCAGATTCAAACACACAAAACCAGACGGTCGACCCTGTGAAGGCGGGAAAACTGGAGACGTGTGCCGCTGCTCTTCAGACGGCTGCTGTAGTCACTCTGTAAATGTAAAAAATGGGGGATCTGCTGCTAAAACCTAAAAATATTTCCCATGTTGTAAACATGTAAAAGGCGCCGTCGCTGGGCATGAATCAGTTTGACTCTCCGAGGCTCCATGCATGGAGCCAGCTGTCAGATTTGCCCTCCTGCTCTCACACGGCGCTCCTGTGTCCCCTGCAGGCTGCCATAGTGAGGATCATGAAGATGAGGAAGGTCCTGAAGCACCAGCAGCTCCTGGCTGAGGTCCTGAACCAGCTGTCATCCCGGTTCAAACCCCGAGTCCCCGTCATCAAGGTACGCACACCTGTGTGTGTGTGTGTGTGTGTGTGTGTGTGTGTGTGTGTGTGGCTCAGAGTGTGACGAGTGTTTTTTCTCCCCCGTGGACAGAAATGCATCGACATCCTGATCGAGAAGGAGTACCTGGAGCGAGTGGACGGCGAGAAGGACACGTACAGCTACCTGGCCTGAGCGCCACCCGCCCTCCCCCCTCCCACCTGCCCGCCTGTCGCCGCCGGCTCTCCTTAGTTTAATTTTAATTTGTTATCTTTTTTGTTTTTTATTTTTTATTTTATGTCTGAGTAATAAAGTGTGGATCCCTCTGAGCGTGACCACCCTGATGATGACCGCCACCAAACCCGAGGGGGGGAGGGGCAGCTCGCTCCTCTCGCCTCAAGAGATGAAGGAACGAAAACGCCCCTCCTGTCGGAACCGGGAAACCCCTTCTTCACGCTCGCCCGTCCCCGCCTCATCGTGCGACTCGAACGCTCACTTCCTTGTTGTCATACTGTAAAAAAACAACCACAGACTGAGAGGAATAAACAAGCCCCGCCCCCCAATCACCACCCCCATCCCCTTTACATAAGCGTGATGAAATAGCCTACAGCCAATCAGAGGAGAGCCGCATCCAAAGGTTTCTGCATGCTACTGCCTACCTGCGCCACAGCGACCACGAAAAAGATTCTCACGTAAGCATAAAGAGCGGAGTCTCCCGGGCCGCTGCTGCCGCACGCCCACCAGGTCGACGCCAGTCCTGTAACTTAAAGTCCGCCACTGCATCGGAGGAGGAGGAGCCGCTGAGGTCGCGTCAGAGCGAGGTCGGTGGGTTCGAGCAGGAGTCTCTGTACCGAACGGTGGACATTTGTATAGTGTGGTTCATTTTCTAAATGTGTGATGAATAAAAACAAGGAAAGATTTCTCTAATGCCCGCCTCCCCCGACACTCTGTTCACCCGTGTTTAAAGGGCCGGTACACCCTGAAATCAGTCACATGCTTCTGCTCTGGGTCAGAGGTCACAGGTCCTCAGTCACTGCACAGATAGGCTCGGGTTAATGGTGGACGGACAGGTGAGGGTCAGCTGATGAGCTCATATTGGGTTTTATTTAAATGTTTGTCTCTGATGTCCTCTTCAGCTCTCAATGTTGGAGCAGAAGCTCGCCGGCGTCTCGCTGTTTTATGGTTCACGTGTTGCTCAGAGTTTAGCTCCGCTGCTGCCACGTTCAAGCAGGTCGGAGCTGCAGCCCACCAGCTGCTGGAATATTTTTGTACTCGGAGAGACATGGTTCAGTAATGTTTGAGTTTACTCACTGCTGCTTTATAACAACTGAAAAATGTAACGAGCACTTTGACCACAGGGAGGCAGCGACCCTCCTCTCGAGCTTTGAGCTCCATGTTTCATCTCAGTGCATCATTTCTGTTTAAAACAGTTTGTTCAAGTCAGCACGTCGTTCAGTTTGAGTTTCAGTGCAGTCAGATATATTTAATATTTTGATTTAAAAACCTTAAAATGTCTGTTTTAAATAATAAATTCATAATAAAATACTCTGGCATGATGTAATTATTTAAATTCTTAAAATAAATATTTTTAAAGCTGTTGGATAAAACTGGTTTTAATTAATCACCCCGAGGATCTGCAGGCTGGGTGACACACGGGTCTGCAGACGCACACTTGCACTCATGTCGGCTGCTGCAGGCTTCAGTTTGAACACTGCTGCCAAACAGGTCGTCTGGAAGGAATGTCATTAAATGTAAAACTCTGAGATGATCTGTGTGGTTTCTATTTAAAACAGAAATGATGCACTCACACAGAAAAACGACCTGTCTGCGCTGGAATCAGTAGCATGACTAACATGCTTTTTGCACAGATGACTACCCACACCTTAGATTGCATTCAGCACTGACTCGCTGCTCCACCCTGTGGTTCAAAGCGGTATTACACGAGTGACGGTATTAAATGACCATATTTGGAGAGGTTTGAATCCTGATGAACGGAGCGTCCACAAGCTGAGCACAACACATAGACACAGGTTAATAAAATATTTGCACGTCACTGAAGTTGCAGCACACTTCCTGGAGTCACCCACCAAACTCGAAGCTTCAAACAGGTGAGTTATTAAATAAAGATCATATAAAGGTGGAGACTTATGGAGCCTCCAAGCGGTCGTTGGAGGAACTGCAGCTCTTAAAGTTTTACCTGTGATGAAGGGCTCACACTGAGCGGATGTAGACAACAGAAAGAAAATAGTCCCTGCATGAAAAAAGCACATGAGTGTTTTTGGATATTTTAATGGGATTAGAGGCTCTCGATTTCTTTGAGCACCACAAAGTGTTTATCAAAAATGAGGCTGATGTCTCGAACACTGGGCAGCCTGGAAGATGTGAGGGGAAACCTGAGACCTCGGATCTGAAGCAGACTTTCACTTTGGGTGGTGGTGACTAAGTAGGAAACAAGTTCCTCTGCTTCATGCAGATTAGAGGTGAGATTCACTACAAAAAGACGCAAATCTGAAACTGAAATGTCCTCACTGGAGTTTCCACATCTCATTTAAGGAACCTGACAAACTTTATTCCACAGAGTTCCTGCAGATCTTTGAATTTATTAAATGCTAACAATCAGTTTATCAGGGATGTCAACAGATAATTAGGTTTATATTTAACAAATGGAGCCCAAGTTACCCATTAACACAGGGGTGGGGAACTCAAGGGCGGGTGTCCTGCAGGTTTTAGATCTCACCCTGGGTCAACACACCTGAATCACATGTTCATTACCAGGCCTCTGGACAACTTCAAGACATGTTGAGATCATTTAAATCACTTTTATCTAAAACCTGCAGGACACCGGCCCTGGAGTTCCCCACCCCTGCATTAAGGGTGTGAAATGTCACTGAGTGGATTTGAGTCATAATGTACCTCATTAGGAGCCTGGCTACGTGAGTGAGTGCAATGACTCCAACAGGAAGTCACATGTTCAAAACCCTGAAACAGACCAATCAGAAGCTGGAACTACATGTTGGCTCCAGCATCGTTTCCTTCCGTCTTATCAGACCCATAAGCTGACCCAGGGTTCATTCACCTGACAGCCAACACGTTCACAGGAACAGCATCTGTCCAATCACAGGGATATTTAAATAAAGACGAGTTCTAGGAAAGTTTTTGTATCTTTATTTTGGGATTATTTCAATATTTGCACCAGCAATAAAAGCGAGTCTCATAGATCTGAGAGTGTGCCGTGTTTCTACTCTCAGGCTGCTCATCAGTGGTGTTATAGGTTTAATGTACACTTGTGTTTCTTTCCACTAAAGAGTATGATCATAGGTTATTCTGACTACATGAAGAAAAAACCGACACTGGGAACAGTTTATAATATTTTAATCTGCAACACTTTGAACAACAAAAACCCCTGTAAACATTACAAAATCAGCACCTGTGTGATCAGAGGAGAGACGTGGTCCTGTTGACAGGAAGAAGAAAAGAAAATACACCCGCAGCTTTCAGTTCGGGGAGAGCCGAGGAGCACCGCTCCCCAATCTCCTCCGTGTTCAGAGACGCTCCTCAGCCCTCCAGTCACAGCAGCGTTTACACATCTGTTCATTGATTAGAAAGCAGCTGCTACAAACATCTGCATCAGCAGTAAAAGTAAAAAACACGAAAGGTTCCCGCACAGATCGACGTGGGAACCTGCGAGTGAAGCACCAGGTTTCAGAGGCCCTGAAGTCTCCCGACGACTACAGACGACACTCCGCTCTCTGTGACGTTTGTAATAAATTACAGGTGAAGAAAAGGGAGGTGGAGGAGGGGGGAGGCTGGTATTGCTACGAGTTGGTCAGACTTTGGGGTCTTTCCGAGCACCAGAATTCCCACAAGAGAAGATTCACATTGTGGAGGAAGAGGAGGAGGAAGGATCAGGGAGAGTGCAGAGGAAGGAGAGTTTTTCAAAGTAAAACTCAAGTCACTGAATTATCTGACGATTTTTTTAAGCTGTTCAAATTCAAACAGTCAAAATCCAACTGAGATGAATTAAAGCAGAGACCTCAGACTGTGGCTGAGCTCAGCTTCAGCTCGAAACACTGACGGCTCGTTAGTGCTGTGATTACATCCTTAAGTTAAAGGTGGTATACACAAGATAGAAAACGCCTCAAAGGAGGCAGAGAGGATGCTGGGAAAACTTTGATTAAATGTGCGTAAGTCAAATACAAAAAAAGACTTGTTTCCTGATTAACAGAGGAACCTCAGCGCGCTGCTGAGGATGCTGGGAAAACCCGACCCGAGTCAAAAAGCACTCGGACATGAAACTGAGGCTCCGCCCAGATTTGAAAGGCTCGCCCGGCGGCTGCGGTCAAGTGCCTGGCTGAAGGAAAGCGGGCCGGCTTAGTTTTCACGTAAGCACCTGAAGCAGAGGCGGCGTCACAAAGCAGAGTCACGTCCAGCTGGAGGCGGACGCCGGACCTCGCTTTTCACGTCGCGGTGTGTGCGAGGAATCGGAGACTGATCGAGAACGAGGCCTGGGATTCGTTTGGAGCAAATTCAGCACAAGAACAACCACAAGAGCGACTCTACGACACGCTGCAGGACATCTTTAGGATGGATCACATCACGAGAGCCTAAACTATCAGTTTCACCTGAATCTTCATCAGTTCATCAGCCTCTGATGAAGATCTCACCCACGGCCTTGGATTACTTACACTAAAGTAACTAACACACAAACCACTGAACTACAAAGAAACTGTTTTTCTCTACAGATCAAACATTAAACATCAGAACTGCCCGTCTTTGTTTTTCTGTACAGTCGTCTCTGAAGGCAGCGCGTAGACGTTCGTCTTACTGTGGACACACGGAGACGGCGTCCCGTCACTTTTATCACCGACTGGTTTAGTAAACATGCACATAAACGTCTGAACCTGGACAAAGTGGAACAATCTGGACTTTAAACGAGTTCGAGTCCCTCGGTCTGCAGCGTGACGACGCGCCGGTGATCGCGTTTGTTTCGGCTCGTTAGTTTTGTTCCTTTGGAAAAAATGAACGTTAGCACCAGATCGGCCGCTGATGGAGAGCCCGGCTGGGACACAGTCAGTGCGCCCTCCACAGTGGTTGCTTCGCACGCCACCGCAGCACCACAAAGCCGCTTCTACTCATGCTCAGAAGTCGCTGCAGTGTGGCGGTTAAGGACACGAGTGAACGATGGCGTCAGGTTTTAATCATCGTGTTGAAAATACATCAGTGCTCAGAGGGAGGCTGAGGATTCGAGAGCATGTCAGAGGTGCTACACCTGCTGTTCAGTGGGCGTGTCCAGCAGCTCCGACTCAAGCAAACCTGCGTCTCCGACAGATACCTGCTAATTAATGCCAGCAGCACTAATATCTTCAGTTGAGCCACAAAGATGTTTTAACTGCATTAAAAAAGCTCCAAACTGCACAAACATGATCCAGAGGTTCAGGTCACAAACTTCAATTACAGGCTCACCTGTTAAATAAGCCACACCCCCAAATTCTAACCCTAAAGAAAATCCAAACAGGCGAGTTAAACAAACGGACCGACTCACTTTAGGAGCCTCGAGTGGAGATCACACTGATGTCAGTCCTGGAGGGTGATGTCTGATCTGAGCATTTCCCAACATCAGCCCAGTGAAACCAGTGAGAATGAGCTACACGCCCCACTCCACACTCACCTGTGTTAAACTTTAACTTTCTGTACTATTTACAGAATGGACGCTAACTGCTAATCTGAGCCTCCGAGCTCGGCCTCTGGGCTCCGTCTGTGCTGTTAGCAGTCACTAACCGTTAGCCAGCAGTTACCTGTCTGTGGGTGCACCTGTGCACCTGCCGCCTGACAACCGACCCTTAACCTCGTAACTGAAGAGTTAATCCTCTCATCCAGATTTTGTCACTTCTGGCTCAAAAACAAAGCAAAAAAAATTAAACTGTGACCAAAACGCCTTCACAGAGCCAGCAGCCCACTGCACTACAGCCGTGTCCATCTTTAACGTACAGCTTCTTTTATTCTTAAAATATTCCTGTTGTTCATCGACTTTGTTTTTAGCGGTCAGCTGGTTTCAGTGTGACGCTGCTTCGTGAACGACCTCCAGATTTACAGACAGACAGTGAAGCGGCGCTCTGAGGAGTGACAGGTTCACACGACACACACGCACGCACACACAGACACGCACACACAGACACAGACACGCACACACACAGACACGCACACACACAGACACGCACACGCACACACAGACACGCACACACACAGACACGCACACACAGACACACAGACACGCACACACAGACACACACGAGGAGTACAAACAGTCTGGTCGGCGGTGTGAAAGTGGCTGGTGGAGGATTTTGGTCCCTGAAGCTTGAACTGAGAACTTTTAAAAACAGTCGGGCTTTTTTTCTCCAGAACATTTTTACTCAAAGATGAGACAGATAACAGATATTTATATATTTTTTGTCGGTGCGCTTTCAGCAGAGGGAAGATTTATGAATCCAAAGAGGAAGATTTGTCGACAAATCAAAGGATAAAAAACATGACAAGTTTCTCAAAAACTCAGACAACAACAAATATCAGCTTCAAATATCCCCGGTTTGTTTTTCCTGAAGCTTTGTGGCGTTGTGACGAATCGTCTGAGTCTCCTGAAAGTGAGGGTGTGGTTTGTTTGTTTGTGTGTGTGTGTAAGGCCTTTGTGTCACTGAAAAACACAGGAAGTCCCGGTCAGGCGATCTCCATCTCACGCTCGATCCCGACGTACTTCAGAGCGTCGGCCTGGCTGTACCTGAGGAACAGGAAACAAACCTTTGAAATGTTTTCTGATGCTAATAAGACACAAAAGCAGAAAAACTGACCTTTTTTTAATAATAATCTTGATATGCACACATGGTTTCAAAAAAGCCAGACCAAGAAAACTTTTAGGACTCGAGTTGAAGCAGCTAAACTTCTCATCTGACTGCTTTTGAATGAGTGCCATCAAAAGCTGACGGCACTCCTGGTTATTCAACATCCTGACCTCTTGGAGGAGATCCAGAGTCATCACGTGACCCTTAAACAGTTAGACTGGCCTGACCTGGATGACAGAGAACCTTTGCACACAGACCAAAAGCTGCGTCTGTATGAGAGTCAAAACTAAAGAAATCCTCCAATACAAAGACATTTAAAGTACAACACGAAGAGCTCTGAGTGTGAGACACTGACTGCAGGTGATGTATGTAGATGAAGGCGTGTTCAAAGCACTTTGAAACATTAACCGAGCTGTTCTGCAGCTGAGACCTCCATGTGACCCTGACCTGTTTTACCACAAACACAGCAAAACTACTTTCATGCAGAGTTAACCAAAAAAAAAGCGATGATCACACGATCACAGCCTCGTCTCCATCGTCACTCAGATAAAACCTCAGGACTCTCTCAGTCAGCGATTTGACTTCTTCTTCACTGACCTGTAGTCGAAGAAGAGCTCCTCTCCGGTCTGGATGGCTCTCTTGGCAAAGATCCCGATCCTGTGATCGCCGTTCACCATCATCACTGCAGAGAGGAGAAGCAGAGTTACCACAGAGAGGCAGGAAGCAGCAGGAAGCTCCCGCGACATGGTCTTTGTACCTTTTGCATAGCAGTTCGGGTTCACCGAGTGGTTGGCGAAGCGGATCTTGTTGCCTTTCCTCGTGGCATCAACAACAAAGTCTGGAAGGAAGAGAGCATTTCTGACTTTATCCTCAAAAACAAGAGTGGAAGAATTCATTTATTCAGCAGATCAGACGCGTTTGAGCTGAATGCAGTAAAATAAAGAAGAAAGACCTCAGATGTAACAGATATATTTATCCGTGCTGTGCTTTACCGTTGTTCAGGTTGAACAGGAAGCTGCACATGTATTTGTCGTAGACTTTGCCTCTGCGGTCGGCTTCGTCCTGAGAGATGATCTGCAACAGAACGTGTTGGACGTTTAACGCGCAGCTGTGAGCACATTTATTCAGCTGTGACTCCAGCACGTGCACGGCCCTTTGGGACATGGCTCCACACAGCGGGGAGCTTGACTTTAGTAAATGAAGTCACCCAAAAACACATTACAATGTAAAACAATAAGACAAAACAGGATACAGTTTTCCTCTGCAGACACCAAACCTTCCTTTAGCAATGATGTAAATGGCCTCTGGCAGCCCTCTTGCAGTACCGTCACAGCCCACCAGAGGCCACAGTGAGAATCGCAGCATCAGATCAAAGATTCTTCAACTTCTAACCAGGTCTAAAAAAGCAGGTTAAACGACCACCATCAATCAGCCGTACCTCTCCACAGTACTCCGAAATGAACTCGTTTTTCTGCACCGGCTCTTTGATGAAGATGCCCCAGCCGGCCACGTCTGACGGAGCGAGCAGGAGGTGCTGAGGGACGGGAACAGATCAGGCGGCGCTTTTAGAACGTTTGATTTCACAATAAAATGTTTTGTTTTTAGTGAACGATGATTAAAGGCTGCACGTGTTACCTTCTTGGCGCCTCTCTGGATGGAGCAGTTCTTGCAGGACACGTTCTTGCTGTCCCAGTGGTCGGCGGCGCCGCAGGTCAGGCAGAGGTCGGGGTCGCACTCCCTCACTGCCAGGTAGCAGGGGCACTGCTTGGTGTTACACTGAGCTTTGCAGCGGCAGCCCGGGAAGCGGTTCTGACCTGCAAACACGGGAAAAGCAAACCAGTGAAAACACACTCAAAGAAGATTGGTTACTTCGTTTTTCAAAATAAAAGTTCTTACACTCCGAGCTGCACTGGCAGAACTTCTCACAGAAGTTTTGCGCGGTGACGCAGGGACACGAGGAGTCGCAGGGCTGACGGGGGTGGTCACATGGCTGGTAGTTATACACGTGATTGGATGAGCCATCTGTAAGAGGTCAGATGTGGCGTTTAAGAACAGAGCGAGTTGTGTGCTTGTGATTTCTCTGAACAGCATCAACGCCCGAGCTTTGCTTCCAGTCGTCCATCTTCCTTTGGTTTAAACCTTACTGTCCAACCTTCCACCAACAAACTCTTTATGTGTGAACACCGTGAAACAAAAACAAATATGAATGAATAATTTCTCCTTTTAAAGGGAGCAAACATGACAAAAAGTAAAGACGAGGAAAATGTTTGTGCTTCTGCACAGGTAACACGGCGCCCCCTGCTGACCATTATAAAGAAAGCAGGATTAAAGTACTTCCAGTTTGACTTGATCTCACAGACGTGTCAGCAGATGTAATCTATTGTAAACTTTTGTGCTGCTGTGACCTCTGACCTTTCTTCAGCTGGATCTTGCGGCAGTGAGTAGCCCACAGTCTGTGCTTCCTCTTCTTCTTCCTCGGCGGCGTGTCCTCGTCTTCAGCGGGAGCGCGAGCAATGATGGCCGACTCCTTGACCCTGAACTCGTAAACCTGCAGGACCCAGTACAGACGGCGTGTTAGACCGAGTGTGATCGTGAAGCCAGGGTCAGTTAAGACGAGCTGAAACAGACGGCGGTGAGTGCGATGAACCGGCAGCTCACCTGTCTGCAGGTCTTGGTGCCTATGAGCCGCGCGATGGCGCAGTAGTTGTCGTAGTACGTCCCGATGAGGACTCTGAAGAGAGACGCCTCAGCGCCGCTCCACTCCACCGCTTCGGCCTCACCGGACAGCTTCATCTTCACGGGAGTCTGACAGCGCGAGTTTCCCTCTGCACACATCAAATCAACACTGAGGACGTTTCCAACGCCGCAGGAAATAAACCTGCATTTGTGAGGATCTTGACAGGTCATAAACGAGGGTCCTACTTTCAGGGAAGGGTCTAACAGACAGCAGTGGTAAAGGTTTGTGTCATAAAACAAGGAGCGCGATGGTCTCATGGCTGAAACTGAGCTCGCTTAAATTTCCTCAGAAGGACAAACATCTCCGAGGGATCTAAGATAAACAGCCGAGCAGTGCAACCTAAAGTTCGACTGCCAAGAGAAATAATCTTTAGATAAAACCATAAACGAAAACAAAAAGGCTTCTTATACAAACACTGATGAATACTGATGAATACACAGACTCAGTCTGTGGATTTATCAGGAAATGCGTGGAAGATGTCGTCCCATCCAGAACAGTCAAATCCTTCCCAAATCAAAAACCCTGGATTAACGGAGATGTTCGCGCGGCACGGAGCACCGCCTTTGCCTCCGCGAACACATCGGACTACAAACACGCACATTACCAACTCCGGAAGACGATCAAAGCAGCCAAACGTGAGTACAGGGACAGGGTGGAGCAACAGTTTGACAACCCTCGGAGTATGTGGCAGGGACTAAACACGATCACAGACTTTAGAGGGAAAACCAGCACACCGCAGACCACGGCCTCTCTGTGTGAGGATCTAAACGTATTCTACGCTAGATTCGACGCAGCGAACACCATGAGACCGGACAGTGTGCGCACCGCGGATGACGTCAGTGCGCACACTGTGTTTGAGGAGGATGTGCGGAAGTGCTTCAGGAAGGTGAACGCGCGCAAAGCTACTGGTCCGGACGGGATTCCCGGCCGCATCCTCAAGTCATGCGCGGCTCAGCTGGCTGGAGTGTTCACGCACATCTTCAACCTTTCCCTCTCTCTATCTGTAGTCCCAGCCTGCTTCAAAATGGCCACCATCGTCCCTGTACCCAAATCCTCCACCATCTCCTCATTGAACGACTGGCGACCTGTAGCCCTGACCCCCATCGTAAGCAAATGCTTCGAGAAGCTGGTCAGGGACTTCATCTGCTCTGCACTACCCGACTCACTGGACCCTCTACAGTTTGCATACCGCCACAACAGGTCCACTGATGATGCCATAGCCCTGACACTACACACTGCCCTGTCACACCTGGAGAAGAGAGACACGTATGTGAGAATGCTGTTTGTAGATTACAGCTCAGCATTCAACACCATCGTTCCCTCGAAGCTGGACAGGAAACTGCAGGATCTAGGACTGAGCAGCTCCCTCTGCAGCTGGATCCTTAGCTTCCTGTCTGACAGACGCCAAGTGGTCAGACTGGGCAGCATCACCTCATCCCCCGTCACACTGAACACTGGTGCTCCACAGGGGTGTGTACTGAGCCCTCTCCTGTACTCACTCTACACCTACGACTGCACAGCCACTAACAACTCCAACATCATTGTGAAGTTTGCGGACGACACTACAGTGGTGGGTCTTATCACCAACGGTGATGAGACGGCTTACAGGGAGGAGGTCAGCGCCCTGACCCACTGGTGTCAAGACAACCATCTCACCCTCAACGTCGCAAAGACAAAGGAGTTGATAGTGGACTTCCGGAGGTGCAGGGAAGTACACACCCCCATCACCATCAACGGCGCTGCTGTGGAGAGAGTGAGCAGCTTCCGGTTCCTTGGAGTACATCTGGCTGAGGATCTTACGTGGTCAGTACACACAAACAAAACAGTGAAGAAGGCGCAGCAGCGCCTCTTCTTTCTCAGGAGACTGAAAAGATTCGGCATGAGCCCCCGCATCCTCAGGACCTTCTATCACTGTGCCATTGAGAGCATCCTCACTGGATGCATCACCACCTGGTATGGCAACAGCACCGCCTACAACCGCAAAGCTCTCCAGCGAGTAGTGCGGTGCTCTGAACGGATAATTGGAGGTGAGCTTCCCTCCCTCCAAGACATCTACAGGAAGTGCTGCCTGAGGAAAGCGGGGAGGATCATCAAGGACTCCAGTCACCCCAGCCATAAACTGTTCAGACTACTTCCATCAGGAAGGAGGTTCTGCAGCATCCGGTCCCGTACCAGCAGACTGAGAGACAGCTTCTTCCACCAGGCCATCAGACTGCTGAACACGTCATAGACACCTCAGCTTCACTACTGGAACTTCAACATTATGCACGCCATACTGTATATAAATGCCACTGTTTTGCACATATTCAACTCTGTATATTTTATATATTTTATTATTATTTTTTTTTACTATTTAATTTGTAAAAATGTGTATACACACACACACACACACACACACGTAGGAAAATATTTAGTATACACATCCAGAAATGCATACACTATTATATATCGTACATATATTTATTAGTTTCAGGTTGGCCATTCTTGTATTTTGCTCGTTTGTGTTGTTGTGTTTGCACATCTCTGTTGCTTGTGGGGCTCGCACACAAGAATTTCACTCGCATGTGCTGTGCCAGTGTGCCTGCACATGTGATGTGACAATAAAAGTGATTTGATTTGATGTCACAGTGACTCCTGGTCAAATCGATCTCTTTGAGCCTAAATTTAAATAACTTCAAATGTCTCCGTGCACCAATATGATTGAAGTACAAGCGTCACATGACCACGTGTGCCTGCACTGTATGAAGACTCACTGCTGCTGCCTGTTGCTTTGCTTGCAAACTAGTTTGTGCAGTAAAGACAGGAAGGAAGGAAAAGAGTGAGTGTCATAACGTTGTATGAACTCCAGGCCGTTATTGTCGTCACGTCTGCTGTTTACATCGCGTGTTTGTGACTTTATCTGCAGCAGCTTTGAAGTGCAAACAATCATCTGTGCTGTCAAACAAACCTCCCACAACAAGGGGGCTGCATGCAGAGGGGAAGACCCAGCTGGTACCAAGAGCATCGCTCCAGCGTTCAGCCTCTCATCGGTGAACCGCAGGCACGGTGCAGGTTACTGCACGGATGAAGAGATGCTCGACTCAAAGAGCCTCACAGGAGCAGCAGGATCTCTTCTACAGTCTGGGCTAATCACAGTTTTAAAGTCTTGATGAAGCAGCAATGTTACAGTCTTTGTTTAAAAGGGGCTCAGAAACAGACATCACTCCAGCTGGTGGTTTTTATTTATCCAAAGTCCTAAATTAGCATCAAATGAATGTGCCTGCTGTTTGGGAATCGCCCTCCTCAGAGGAAATAACTTTAACTTCCCAGGAAAAAGAATTCCTGAGAGATCAAGTTTGAGGTTCTCTGGCTGTCTCTGTGTGCTCCAGCGTTAAATTCTGCTGCCAATTCCTTCAAAGATCTATTAAAGACAATAAGGGACATAACAGAAGTCTTAATGTCCCATCAGAGCTGTAATTAGAACAGCGAGGGAGGAGATGTGATGTCAGCTTTTTAATAGCTTCATGAAAATAAACAGAACTGTTGCTGCGTCGGCAGATTCATTGACTCTGAGGTCATCGCTGCTCTGAAGCCTGCGCTTCACAGGCAGAAACGTTTCTGTTAGGTTTGATGGACAAACAGAGACTCTGCGTCTTCTCTGCAGACGGACGTCTGTAACCCTGTTAACATTGAACTTCTACCGTCTGTAATAACCGCCCGTCTGCACCTGAGCTGCTGGTGGTCTCGTCCTTCTTGTCCTCGTCGTCTTTGTCGTTGTCTCGCTCGTCCTCTTTGCTGCCCTCGCGGTCGCTGTCCGTGTCTTTGGTTTCAGAGGACACCGTGGGGGTGCTGGGCCGGCTGTTACTGTTGCTGTTGGGCAGCCGACCGCGGCGCCGGCCCCCGTTACGCTTGGAGGGCGTCTTTGCCCGCTCGGTTCCCACGCCTGTGGCGTACTCCCTCATCATGCCGTCCTGAGGAAGCAACAGGAAGAGTGTTAATATATTTTATAACTTTTCTGTTTCAGTTTAAAAGAAAAGCAGCGACTCGCCTGCACCAGGTCCATGTAGCAGTCGATGCCACACGGGTTTTTGTCCACCAGGTTCTCCAAGTTCTTGCGCTTGTACGTGTTGGGAGTTGCATGGAAAGCTAAGAGACACGAGAGAGAGAGATGAGTGCTTCTAGGAATTCAACAGCCTCATCTGTCAAACAAGCAAAGACTCCGACCTTTAAAGATTTTATATGATGCAAACACTGCCAACAAAAACAAACTCAGGTTGGTGCCAATATCAAAAAAAGCTGCTGGCGTTTCAGCGTCGATCACATGACGTGTCGAGCAGCGTTTATAACATCATCAGCACAGAGTCGAGCAGAGTCTTTTTAGGATGTGATGTTTTATTCTTTACTTTACTGACACGATCAAACTAAAGGAATCATTACCACAAGTTATTTTATGACTGTCAGGTTTTTAATGGAAAGCTTTGAGGCCATTTTTATACCCAAGATTCTTAAAACTGGCTGGACTATGAGTTATGTGAGGTTAGAGTTCTTATTTCATTAAAACTCCAAAGATAAGGTTTGATAACTTTTGGGGAACAGAGTGAACTTCTTGGTTTTCAGGTGGGAACATATCAGAGAAAGTTTGATTAGTACTGATGAAGGTGAGCTGCAGATGTGATAACGTCACTCTGCAGGCTGATGTGACCACATCACAGTGACAGTTACACAGATCTCTGAGGTAGCAGTCCAGCCTGTATAACCAGGAACTGCTGTGAAGTGTATTTATTGTGCACTAACGGTGGAGGAAGCAGTCGTATTTGAAGCAGCGTCTGCAGAACAGAGTGTGGAAGGAGTGCAGGCTCTGCTCGCGCTGCACGGAGCGAGCGTTCGGACCGTCGATGTTCGGCGTGCATTCAGGCGGCAGGGCGCCGGGCAGCTGCTGCTCAGTCAGCTCCTTGTACCTGCGAATACAAACACGCACACGAGAGAGATCAAATTTACTTAAGTCAGATGAACGCAGTGAGACAAACACGCATCACTGAGTTATCAGGTTAAAACATCCCATCAGTTTGTTACTGTAAAGCTGCTCTGTGCTGTAACACTGTCTCACAACACAGACCTGAACGTAAACAGGAAACACCTGGTGTTGTGTAACAATGGATTTAAGAGTCACACCCACAAGAACTAAAGTCTGTCAGGTTAAAGATATAAATCCATAAACCAAAACAGCAGATTTAAACCCGCCCCCCTCGCCTCCTATAACATTTAACATGAACAGATGTAGGGCTGAACGATATATCGCATTTGCGATAATATCGCGACATGATCAAGTGCAATTTTCTAACCGCAAAGGCTGCGATTATACTCTGGACATGTCCAAATTCATGGGCTGCATCCTCCTGAGGCCGCATTTGTAGACCGATTACGTCACAGCGACGCGCCGAAGGCTGTCCAAATTACTACCATATCCCAGAATTCATAGCGCGGCCCAGCCAAACTCCAGTTTCCAGCAATGGCGGCCGCTACTAAGTTTTAAAATTACTCATACTAATCTTTCTGGGTCACAAAATAAACTTTTAAAATATTTTCAGGCGAGAAAGTAGTTGTGTAAACATCAAATATCTGCTCGGTTTATCAAGATATCCCATATTTGCAAAAGTGCTTCGACGTTTTCAGAGGCGTCTGCTACCCACCAGCTCGACAGCTAGCCGGGAGCTCGAGGGTTACTGATGCGGCCGAGAACTGCACAACTCCCGGCACATCATTTTCAGATCACCGCGGAGTTTCGCTGCTCGGGTTAAACGTAATATATAAGTCACTTAGACAACCTAAAAATGTTATTGTTGGGCTTTTTTCAGTGTTTTGTTTGTTCGTGAGTAAATCGGTTTGGCTGAGATTAAAGTTATTAGATTAGATAAAATAAAACTTTATTAATCCCCCGGGTGGGTTCCTCCTTGGTTTTCACACAGCTGACTAAACGTCAAACAGAAAACTTATTAAACAGAAGTATGAGACAGTCGAGAATTTACACCAGTGTCTGGTTATATTTTAGATAGCAAGAAGCAGACGGCCGAGCTTATTAAACTCCACCGAGACAGCGGTGACGCTAATCAGAAGGCTAGACCGTCCAATTTCACGCCTTTAAATTTTAAAGGCGTGTTTGTGTGTGTGTTTATACAATTGCTATTATGTTTGCACTTTATGTGTAATGTTACTGACTGCAGAGATCAGTAAGATGTGTGTATTTTTTATTTATTAGTTTTATTTATTTAATATTATTTTTTAATTGAATGACTGTCTAGTAGTTCACAGATGTCGAAAAACTGAGTGTGGTAAAGCCACTGATTTTTTTTATGTATATTTCTGCAATCTGCACATTGTACTGACTTTCATTTTAATGTTTACACCAGGGTTCCTTGTCAGCACTTTATGCTCAGATGTTTGTAAGCTAAAAATAAACTATTGTGTATGTTCAAATATACTGTTGTGATTGAAGAAGTAAAATAAAAATGTCAGTCATCAATTCATGCATCACCTCATGTTATCATAACAGAGGTCTGTCTTCCAGGAAAGAACAGTTTAAAATTAATGTAATATAGTATTGGCCATACTATATGATGTATTGCTTGTCTTTGTTTAATAATACAGAAGACAAAGACCTTAAAAAATAATCGCATATCGCATCGCAATCGCAATATTGGGGCAAAAAATCGCAATTAGATTATTTTCCATAATCGTTCAGCCCTAAACAGATGTTGATATTAAGTTTATTAAAGTACTCCACAGCTCTGCAGAGACACCGATGAATGCAGTACAGTGTGCACACACACACACACACACACACACACACACACACACACACACACACACACACACACACTTTGTGAGATTTGCTGTCACAACAACAGAGGAGCTGTGAGTCAAAGTTCAGCCACTAAATATTCTGGTTTAGTACCAAGTGGGTCAAAACAAAAGAGCCTGACTCCAGTCTGCACTAATGCTCCAGCTAACACATGCACGAGGTTTAAATGTTTCTGAAAAATGATTTTATATTTATGAACTGATCCAAATTAACGTGATGCGTTTAACCCTTTATGGCCGCTCATTTTGTGCGACTCTTTTTAAAGCGGTAGCACTGCAACCACGTAAGCTAGCACAATAATGGTTTTGCATATGAAACTGGAGGAACTGTACTTACAACTTATGCCAGTTTCCCCCTTCAGAGCCTTATAAGCCTATACTGGTGATTTTCTGTGTAGTTTCTGGGATGATTAGAAGGCCAAAGAGTTCTGGAAATAGTTTGTTTTGATGCACATGCTGCTTTTTTTTTTGCAAATTTGCATTATTATATTAAAATTTCCTTTTTCCTGCAGTATATAAAAATTGGTGTAGCTCAAAAATAAAACTATGAAGACACTCAAAACACATTTCCTGTGGTTGGAAACTATTTTGTACAACCTTTTTGGATAGCAAAATTTTCTCTAACAAGAAATATGTGTTTAAAAAAAAAAAAAGTAAAAATGATTTTCAATTTTTTGTAGTTCATTGCACTTTTTGGCTATTTTTGTAGTTGCTATGGACTTAGTGCAATCATATTATTAGAATCTGGTTATAACGGTTGTACTGAGGTATAGCAACTTGAAATGCTCCCAAAAATGGCTCCACAGCATGTAAAATATAAGCTCTGGTGGATTTGGTTCTGTGGTAAGTCTTGAAGTATTAAATTGAAATTAAGTCAAATCTCGAGTTTAGTATTGTACAAATATTTTAAAGTACGTATAAGACCAACTGCTGCTCTTATATTTTGTATATATTTTACATCATAATCAACATTTTAAACACTTAAGAACAGGTTAATGTTGTTATAATTAAAAGTCTGTTTGCTGAGGCATGAACAGTAAATAAACAACATTCAAGTAAACAAACAGAAGATATGGAACAGACCATCAGCTAAACAGTTATTTTAAATACTGGATCATCCTGAACAACATCAGTATTACTGATAAATCTTTTTAAAAGCAGCTCATGACGTCTGTGTGTTTACAGAATGAATCAAAGTGGTCCTGAAAGGCTTCCAAGACATAAACAGTCTGAAATCAGACCTGTCCTGAGGTTTCCTCGTACAAAAACGTGCATCGCCTTTAATGATGCACGCCATCATCAGTTTGTCTCAACATTAGCACTCATCTGTGTGTGTGTGTGTGTCCTCTTTAGCTCACACATGAGACAGCCGCGGCTGTAGGAAGCACACATCTGACGTTCTGGCAAAATTAACAACCACCAGGACAACATCACGCCTGAGTCCATCTGAGCAATGACTGGATTCATCGTCTCCAGTGACACAACATGCAGCAATCTCAGCACCAACTGGACTTTGAGTTCCAAACACCAGTGAGATCACCTGCTGTCAATACGCCCTTTAAAGTCATCGCCTCGTCCCATCTGACCAAAGCGCCAAAACAGGACTTCTTGAAATCTCTCGAGAGGAGATCAACTTGAAACCAGGTGCTTTTTATGTTCATGGATAAATTCTTTGACCTTCTTTCATGACACATATTAGAATCAGTTCCTCTGTTATCGTCACAGTACCGACTCACTCGCACACAAACAAACCCACTGACTTTTCTTTGAGCTCCTCGGGGGAGCCCTTGTCGGGGAACATGGAGGAGATGGCCTCAAAAATCTTGTCAGAGGGAAACTTCTTGCTGGTGTCATTGTTGGTTCGGCCTGGAGACGACACACACACGCTTTCCATCAGGACACAAAACTGTCAGCTGGACCAGCGTGAATGCTACCCCCTTACAGCAGGTCAGCACAAACACGTCTTCATTGGTTATTACACGTTTCTAACTGCAGTACAGCTCCAACATCTCAGGACTTACTCTCATTGTTAACAAGCCCATCCTTGCGGGGCTCCTCTGGGTGCTCTTTGCCATCACACACGTCCATCTTGTCCACTTTAAAGTCCTGCTCTTCCTCCTCCTCATCATCCTCGTTGTCACTGTACTGTGCCAGAGCGTTGACCAACTCGACGAAGATCTCGTCGTTGATGAAGCCACACTCTGCAAAACACAACACACAGGATAGATAGTTTTACAGAGCAGCAGAGGAGCCGTTTCTCTTTCTACTGAGACGACGATACAAAGCAAATATTCATCGCACTGTTTTCCTGATGAGACACCACACTGACCAACCACACGAGCACGTTCACATTCCTGGTTTTGCAGTTTCTCTCAGATGTTGAGGGAGGACAGCAAACAGCTGTGCTGCATCAGCTCTCACATTACAAACTGCTGTGCAGAGTTTTGATAAAACGTTTAATCTCTGCTAGTTTTTTTCTGTCCCACATACTCAGAAATCTCTCTTTCAGAAACTTTGGAGCACGCCCACACAGGAGCCCGAGTTTGACAAGAAGCCATGCGAGCACCGAGCAGCACAGGACTTTCAGCTGCAACGATCTGTCACATTAAGTGATACTCAATCGTAATGGAAAACAACCAAAACTGATTACAGAAGGTAATTGTGGAAAAAGTTCATTACTAGACTTCCTGAATTCAGTTTTGTTTTTATTCCTAATAGAAAACTCTGACCGGCACATTTGTTTCAAGTCTGAATGAAAAGTGAAATGTTGATTCCAAAACAACTTTGTTCCTCAGAGCAGTGGCACCGTGACTGCACACAATGTTACGCACAAAATATTTATTTTCTGCACCAATGCTTGGTAGCAACTCATTTTCATAGGGAAATGAGTGCATACGAAAAGGAAGGAAAAAAATTCATCGTCTGTGCACAAAGTTTAACACACCACAGCTAACACATGGTAGAGATGACCGACTACCTGAAGAAATAAAGTATTGCCAGAAAAATCCATCGTATGGTTCCAGCAGGTTGAGCTCTCAGGAAAAAGGTGGCTAATGCTAACGAGGCTCCAGAAGCCAAACATCCACCCTGACAGACACTTTGCTTCAACAAAATGACCCATATGTTTATGGAAGCAGCTTAATGCTAACAGAGAGGAGACACGCCAGCATTTCAAATGGTTTTTCCTGTTGCCATGCTAGGTCTAGATCCTGCAAATGAGCTGTTAAAAAATGCAAACACAACAAAAAACGCTGAAAAGTTAGAGGCTCCTGTGTTCATGTACGACTCGAAATTATTGTCTTGTTCTTGTTCTGATAAACTGCTGCCGTACAGTCGTTTTTAAACCATTTTTCTGCTCTTTATATTAACCCTGGAGAACCCATGGGGTCGGCTCTGACCCCATGGGTTCTCCAGGGTTAAGATCCACAAACAAAGCGCTTTGATCCATCAGCTGATTAGTCACATTTCAGTAACTGTTTTTGCTGCCTTCAGACTGATTATCAGATGAAGTTTCATTAATTACTACTTTGGCTCTCAAACCATTTGCTCCTGCGCCCACTGACCCTCACCTCTGTCTCCGTGGACTTTGCCGTCATAGTTCTTGATGAGCTCTTCGATGAAAGTCCCGTCCTGGTCGAGGATCTCGTCTCCCATGTAGGGAATGTTATGGAGCACCGTCTCATCCTCCACCTGCAGGAGGAAACCCAGAAACGTCACACACACAGCTTCTCAGCCACCTGTGACTGTAGTATACTGTCCTGAATCCCAGCCTCAGCTGTTCACAAAGTGCAGCTTTTAAAGCTTTGTACGCACCATGAAGTTTTGCTGTAGCGGCGACCAGGAGTACATGACCGGGACCGAGGCCACGGCGTTCAGAGTCTTCAGGGGGATGACCTGTCGAGGGAACTCGGAGAAGCCGCTCTCCACGGTGCACTGCAGAGGAAGCGTGCGTTACAGTCAGGACACCGCCCTCTGAGCCTTTAGAGTTTTTTTTTTTTTTTTCAAATTCAAATTTCAAATTCAAATTTTATTTGTCACACACACACACAACCATACACAGTATGACATGGGAGTGAAATGCTTGTAGCTGTACAATGCCCGACCATTAAATGACAGAAGAAAAGTTTTACAATATTTACAATTTACTACAAAAATTTACAAATTAACTTAGGAATTTACAGTAAGGAATGTGCAAATAGCAGAAGAGATTATAAAGATAAGGATTATAAATTATAGGAATTATAGGATTATAGGAAACGTGTGGTGGTGACGTGTGTGAGAGTCCAGTCTTATAGTGACGTGTTTGGGAGAGTCCAGTCCTACACCTGGTTCAGGCCCCGAATAGCCTGGGGGAAGAAGTATTTTGATACCAGTATCAACCGCTCACCTCTCGAGTCCCTCGTAAGGAGCTGACCGACGTCATGATGTGAACGGGCTGGATTCGCCGGGTTTTCCACTCCTGGTTCAAAATGTCAGTTCGCTCCATGATTTTCTGACGGTTGCTGTTGAACATGCTCTGTGAGAGTTAAAGGAAATTTATATCAGTGCACAGAACAAAACACAGGGCCAGCTTCACTCTCCCTCAGTGTTACCACCCGCAGAGATCGTACCTGTGCAGGTGAGCCAGGTGACCATTTTAGCAAATAAACAGCACGTGCTGAAGCCTTTATATGGCCCTTCAGCTACGTAAACTTTAATTTGGATCAGCTTTAGTTTTAATTTCTGATGGAAAAAGGTTAAAGGAGCCATAACGTCACTAACGAGACCCAAATCTGTGAGAAACTGCTGCTGTGAAAACAACTTAAAGTACTGAAAACGTTACGTAGTGAGACAAAAGCACCGTCATCCATCAGACTCCTGATAACCATCTCTTCTCCATTTTAACACCATTTATAGGACAACTCTCAGAGAGCCAATCACAGAGTTTACAGCCCCGGCTGGTCTAGTCAGTCAAAGCAATCACCGGCCCAAACACCGTGGGACACTTCCTGTTTCCACTTTCATGATTAAAAACTTTGGGCGAATAAATAAATCTGTTCTTTACTCCAAAACAACCTCAGCTAGTGCTCTTAAAAAAAATAAAAACTATAGTCAAACAGACCCAACTTCTCTTAATAACTGCAGCATGAATGCTGCTGTGTGTGTCTGTGTGTGAGTGCGTAAACGAACCTTGACCTCGTCAGCCCGTCTGAAGCGTTTCAGCTGCCGAAGCCTCATGTACTCAGACTTCACCCTCCTCTTCCAGCAGGCGGGGCCTTTCTCCGAACGCTTCCCAGTCAGCACCATGATTCACCTGCAGCCAGACAGGAAGATATTAGGGATCCTGAACACGACACCTTCAGGTCTCATATTTTCACACTTTTCTTGACTGGACTGTAGGGCCAAAACACTTTATCTATATAATTGAATAATTTAGGCATAAAATGTTCCTCTTGGCACAACCCAAACTTGGATCTGGTGCCCCAGACATGCAAACCAAACATACATTTGTTAAGATAATAAACTTCACCTCACGTCCAACAATCAGAGCCAACCTCTGATTTTCTTTTCTTTCAACAGCTGATGTAAAAATGATATGCTGCAAATCAAACGTCTGAAACCTCGCTGCCAGCATTCAAATGCCTTCTGTTCAATCTCACGTTACCATTCAAGTGCCAACCCCGGAGAGATTCAAGCACAGGTGGATTACTTCCTCGCACCTCCTCTGCCAAGTCCTCGTTCTCATCCTTTCTTTTAATGACTGTGTGTGAATGACAGCAGTCGTCTGTCGATCCATCTGCTGCCCGGCAGTCAGTCAGTAACCGTGAGTCTCTGACTCAAACCTCACACTTCAGATTAGACGTGACAGACGGCCGTCGTGGAGATGTGGACGACTGAACCGGCCTGACACATTTCACAGCACAGAAAATAAAGAGAGATACACTGAAGCCCCTTTGGACAAGTTAAATGTGCTGGGATGTTCACACAGTAAACTCACTGCTGTGTCTTATTAGTATTTAAAACGTGGAGAGATTATTAGGCACCGTCTCAGTAATGCATATAATCAGTATCTAAACAGGCGATTATAACCTTATTTAAGGGTTGGATTTGCGCACAAAATGGAGCAAGACTATCACTGAGTCAATTTAATCCCGTACGGATTAGGGTTGGGTGATTGGACGAATATATGGACTATTGACGATGGGCTCAGCCTCAGTGGGCACCAGATCCAAGTTTTTACAAGAGCCATTTATTTATTTGCCCATGAGTAAGTTTGCTAATAATGATGGAGCTAATAGAAGCAGTCAACAGCAAAAAAATGAATAAATAATAGCGCCGTTTTAACCGCACCCTCTTTCATCTGCGAGCAAATGCCCCCACCTCAGAGTGCGCCCAAATGCTTGTTGATGGAGCTGCAGAAGCTAGTGATAGCCTAGCATAGTCAGCCGGATGGTGGACACGTACATGCTCATGCAAGTTAGTCGTGCTTGAGTACTTTGCTCACACTATACGTCTGCAGCACACCGCTTTGGTTACATCCTTAGGTTCACCTCTTTCATCTGGTTTAAAGCCAAAGAAATCCCAGAATGGTGACTTTATATTTTTTGTGCTGTGAGCGCTAACACGCCGTCAACATGACTAACACGATTAACAATTAACCCATCTGGATCCCAGACTGAGTCAAAATCCCTGAAATGTCCCCGTCAACGCATTTCGGCAGTTTGTCCCAATTTTGTTCATTCTGCGCTCCAGATGTGTTGGGAGCGTTAACGATTGTAATTGTGATGACCGCGTTCAAGCCGTGTTAACGCTGACAGCGTTTTTTGGGAAACTAGTTTGTCCATGTTTGGACTTATTCTGTGTTGTAAACACACAAATCAGTTCATGCATGATTACTTTGCCCCGCCCATCAAAAAGTGTGCACATGCGCGAATATATCGCCCATCAGTGATTGTTGGACTGACGATTGGAAAATTGTGACATATCGCCCAACCTTAGTATGGATATACCGAGATTGGTAAACTGTGCTTGGTTTTCCTGTACAGATGTGAGGGGGAAAAAAAAAATCACCAACAATGCTATAAAAGTATTTTCTAATCAGCCTGTAAATGTCTGAGAATTGAGGACAGCAGCTGCTGGACTTTCTGGAGAGGAATGTTTTCCCATTCCTGTCAAAGGAATCTAGCTGCTCAACAGGTCTGGATGGTCTTTGTTGTGTTGTTTGGTTCATTATCCTCCAAACGTTGAGCATGAATTATGGTGAGAAAGGTCTGGACTGCAGGCAGGCCACTTCAGCACCGGACTCAGCGTTCATATTTCTAGTTTCATAGGCACGAGTGGACTCCCACATCATCATGGAAGCAGACTTTGAACTGATGACAAACCGAATGCTTCCTCTCCCTTCTTGTTCCAGAGAATGTGAACTCTGCGTTTTACAAAAATAATTTCAAATTTCATATTACCTGACCTCAGAACAGAAAAGGTAACTGTTCTTGTAAGTCATGAACAAACTGGGAATAATCACATTTCTTGGAAAGTCCCAATCACTTTCACTAGCCACACCCAAACCTGAGTCAAGAAATCACTTAAACAGAACCTGTTTGTCAAAGTGAAGGAGGATAAAGATCTCCAAAAGCAACACATCACGCTACAGTCTAGAGACACAGCAGCAAAACAAAGTCACTGACATCTACCAGTCTGGAAAAGAATACAAATTTCTAATGCTTTGGGACTCACGAGAACAGTAAGAGCCATTACCCACAAATGGAGAAAACTTGGAACAGCAGTGAACTTTCCCAGGAGTGCATGGCCCACCAAAATTATTCCAAATTACTTGGCAGCTCACCCAGGTTGTCACAGGAAAAAAACCAAAAAAACAAAACAGAACAACATCTAAAGAACTGCAGGCGTCACTTGTCTCTGGTGAGCTCAGAATTCATGAAAATATTCTGGACTGATGAGACAAAAGCAGAACTTTGATTCCCGTTACATCTGTCATCAAACTAACAGCACATCATCAAAAGAACATCTTATCAATATTCAAACAAGGTGGCAGTATTAATGATGGTCTGGGGCTGCTTTAGGACCTGGACAACTTGCCATAATTAATGGTACCATAAATTCTGCTCTATCAGAAAATCCTGGAGGAGAAGGACACTTAGTTTATGCAGCAGAACAATGATCCAACACACCAGCAAGTCCACCTCTGTTGCTTTGGAACAATCTTCCTCTTCACATGGTTTTTCAGTCCAGATCGAAGACCTATTTTTAATCTCTGGCTTTTAACTCTGTGGGTGACTGACACTTTTATTCATTTTATTGTCTTGCCAAGTTTCTATATTATTATTATTGTATTGTTCAGCACTTTGGTGTGTTGTTAAAGTGCTATATAAATGATGATGATCATGAATGGTTCAAAAAAACCCAAATGCATGTTTTGGAGCAGCCTAGTCAAAGTCCTGACTTAAATAAATCGCTGCAAACATTTGACCTTCAAGATGAAGGGCTCTATCCAAAACCTGCCACATGACTCTCAAGATGACTTTTGACTAACAGGTGAAACTCAAGCTTCCTGTCATGTGTAAGCGGCACAAACTTCTATTCTTTTTGCTCTAGGCGATGTTATGAGTTTTATGGTGAGGGAAGTGGTTGAATATCGCCCCCGCAAGGCTTCTAGGCAAACAAGAGGGAAGCTTTTTTACTTTAATCAATGTGACAATCGCCTAACTTAAGGTGACACTTACTTTTACCACCACCTCCAGCCCCAGTTTCACAATAAAACCCTCAAAAGCTTGAACAAAAAACGAAAGAAAATTAAATGAGAGGTACTAAAAATTATACATCAAAAAACTGTACCAGCCTTTTTCTGTGAGCTAGCTTCGAGCTAACGATAGCTTGCGGATGTCGTGCCAAGTTTGGCTCCCCTCAAAATGTGCTTCCCCTTAGCCCTGAAACATGCTCACAAAGGTCCCAAAACACGAGTGGACGGTGGATCCATCGGAATGATTACCCTCCTCCGAGTCATTTAAAAAAAATGACGGCTTCTTTATAAGCTAGTCAATATTTACGGGGATACAAGAATTGGCACGGTACCCCGGCGAGCTAGCTAACAGTTGGCGAGTTAACAAAGATTGAGGCGCCCAAGAGCACAAAGAGCAGCCCACAACAAAAGCACCGTGAACACAGCCACGGACACTGACAGCTTCTCTCACCTCCACCCGAGCCTCTGGCCTCATCCAACGGAGCGATCCGGATCGATGCGACAAACACGGGCAAAGTCGTCCTTTGTGCTGCAGATTAGCTCGCTCCGTGTTACGGCTAGCTGTAACGTTAGCTCGATGGCTAGCTAGCAGTTTAACTCAGGAGGAGGGAGCGACCGAGCTCGCGCAACACCCGGCTTCACGCACCCAGAGCCGGTAAATGAAATAACTCACATCGGCTCCTTCGCTCCAAGGCTGGTTAGGACACAGAAACTGTGCGTCTATGAGGGACAGTTTGGTGTCAGCCTGCTTGTAAAAAGTTATTTGGATTTCAATGTTTCCGCCTAGGCAACAGCGACTCTGTTCAAACTGGTCCTCCGCCTCACCGCCCACTACGGCTGCGGCGGATTCAAGAGGCGCCAAACGTCTAGGCCAATCACAGAACCCGATGTTAGGGTTTCCTCAGTGAGTCCTACGCGATAGGTCGAATGATATAAAAGTGTAGCCAATGAAATTTGGAGCTGAGCTGGGGGCCCTGTGGCAGGGACATGTGGACAGCTTCTCTTTGTTCTCTCTTGTCAACGGGAGAAAAAACAAAATATGCAAATACACACTTTGACAGTTGAGTTAATAATAGTTATGCATCACATTTGAGATCAAAGCGGTGTCTCTGACGCATGACAGCTGTCACAGCCGTCAGGGCTAAACTAAAACACTTATATAAAAAAGGTTATCGATGGATTTAAGGGCAGCGGAGAGGCGACAGACAGCGCGTGGTCTCGTGCAGAACAGCTCAGGTTTCAGCAGGTGTGTGAGCGTCTCAGTGTGTCCAGAACGAGGAAACATGACGGCTGAACGGGTTTATTGAATGAATGAGAGACTCCAGTGCCACAGCCAGCAAGGGCAAGGGTCTCCAAGTTTATTTAGCCACGCCCCTCCGAGCAGCGATTGGATGACGCTTCGAAAACGTCCACATGATGCATTCACTGCCAGCGGAAACAGAAAACACAGCCGACAGATTAAAAGCATCATTAAAAAACAATTGTGTCATTTCAAATCTTTAAGAGTAGTAAAAAATAAATAAAATGTAGAATGTTTTAATGCATTGATTTTTAAGCAATAACAATAGGGAGGGAGATGAAGAAGGCAGACTGGAATACTAGGTTACGTTAAACAGGATAAACAGAGAGTGACAGAAGAATGCAAAGGTCGTCCAGATGACATACCTGATGGAAATGTGTAGGAGAGAGGGTCGTGCAATTCTTCTTTAACTAGATGGTTTAAAATAATCATGGAGAGAGTGAGAGGATACCTGAGGTATGGAGAAAAATGTACTTGAATTGTTTTTTAAGACGAAGGTTGATGTGCAAAGCTGTAGCAACCACAGAGGGATAATGTTGTTGAGCCATATCATGAAGAAATGGTACGTTGTTGAAGCTGGAATAAGAAGAGAGGTGGTGATCAATGAGCAGCAGCATAACTTCATGCTGAGAAAGAGAACTACAGATGTGATGTTTGCTTTGAGAGTGATGGAGAAGTATAGAGAAGGTCTCAAAGAGCTTCACTTTATCTTTTTAGGATTAGAGAAAGCAGATGATAGGGCGCCAAGAGAAGAACTTATGAAGTCAGGAGTGGCACGACAGCTCCCTCTGTTGGTCGCTGTGGTGCAGATCCAGGCCTTTGTTTAAATTCAGTTAACTTAAAAGTTACAGTTTTTTCTGAATGCTTAAACCCTAACTGTGATTCTTACAGCACAATTTCTAAAACTATTGATAATTATAGCAAAACCACTCACTGAGTTTGCAAAACTAAAAGCACAAACACTGCTTTGCACTCAGTTTGCCATTTTGTAACACACACTTTGCAAACCTGTAGCTACAATCCACTGCACAGCACTCTTTTTGCAGAACTGTAAACACAACTCACTGCTTTACACTCAATTCCCAAATGATCAACGCACTCCTAGCAAAACTATACACATTTACGGCCATTATTTATACTACTTTGCCAACTGTCTGGCACACTTTCACATGTGAAAACTGTTTTAGATAATTAGTTCACTTTGCAATCAGCCTAAGCACTATAATACAGGTAAGCTGTGTGTGCGGAGTACAATGGAGGGAGCAGAAAGAGTGAGAAGTAGAGGAGGCCGAGGAAGAGGACGTGGAGGTGAAGAAGTAGGATGAAGAGGACGACAAGGACAAGGAGGAGCAAGAGGAGGACGAGGAGGGGGGAGAGGAAGGGTAAGAAGAGTAAGAAATAGAATTGCTGATGACATCAGAGCTACAATAGTGGACCGTGTCATCAACCGTGGAATGACCCTGAGGGTAGCTGGCCAACGGGTCCAGCCTAAGTCGAGCTGCTACACTGTAGCAGGCATCATAAGGACATTTTGAAATGAGAATCGGTGAGTACAGTCACTTTGCACTAAGATTTGTAGCACTGCCATATGCCAATGAGAAACACACCAATACCATTGATGTAAAAATACTGGAATTGTTACTTCACAGAATTGCTACCAGATGCTGGGGCAGAGGAAGCATGTTCACTGCAGACCAAGTAACCCATATAGTCATTATGGCGATTGCAAATAATCCTATACTTGGAAATAAACACTTGTGTTTGTTTTGATGTGTTTGAATAAACAGCAGTACTTGAAGTTTGGATCCCTCTATGCTTATGGATCTATGACAGAAGTATGAGCTCAAACTGACATAGCCTACCTTGTGCACAGAGAAAGCAAAAGCCAGATGTGTTTTGTATTCATACCATCAGTGTGCAGTTGGCGCATTGTGTGCTTAGTAGATGATGGCTTGTGTGTACTGTTTGATACGGAAACACCATTTTTACGAAGGTGTGAAGAGTTAATCTAGCTGTGTTTGCTTTTGCAAGAGAACTACAATGTTTTGATGATTGGGTGACAGGTTTTCTTATTTGTGTGAAGAGTTTTGCAAAATTAGCCAATAGTTACAAAAAATGTGCACAAGCCATTAGAAAAAACTGTAATTCTGTTTTTCTGGACGTAGAGTTTTGTGGGAGAAACGTTTCGTCCAAGGGACTTCTTCAGTCTCAGCTGACTGCAGGTTACTGACTGCAGGTTTCCCCAAATCTTATAAACAGTACATTTGCATAATGAATGAAACCAGCCCACTGAAGGGACAATGGGCTGTTTATAAGATTTGGGGAAACCGCAGTCAGTAACCTGCAGTCAGCTGAGGCTGAAGAAGTCCCTTGGACGAAACGTTTCTCCCACAAAACTCTACGTCCAGATGAACAGAATTAACTTTTGGAGATTTACTTTCCTGGATGATTGAGAATGCATCAAGATATCTATAGAAAAAAGACTCTTGATTCTCAAAGGTCCAAAGTTTGTTTGTGTGTGTTACGTCTCCTCGAGAGGAGGAGGGGATAACACAACAACTCCGGAAACTCAGTACAGGTGTTATGGAAAAAAGGTTTAATGGCAGCGCTCCAGAGTCAGACAACCAGATAACCCAGAGTCAGACAACAAATGTGGGGGAAAAAGGGAGTTAGGTTGTGCCAAAAAAAAAAAAAAAAAAAACCACCAAAAAGACAAAACCAAAACTTAGCTGAGCTACTATCCTAGAAAAGCATCAAACAGGAAAAAAAAGGCCCTAGACCTCAACTTAAAACAAGTAGTGATGTGTCCTGTGTGTCGAAGCGTCGAATCGTGTGTCGGGTAATCTCGGGAGCGTTTTTGTGAAGCGCGTATCGAGGCTCGCTTTGATTACGTATGCAGTGACGTTCGAGGCCTCGCGGGCAGTCCGTACCACGTGACTGATTCAGGGACTGGTTCACCGGTTCGCGCCAGATTCGAAATAAAATGGGCAGAAAAACAGCTGATTCCCCATCACGCTGTGTTGTGGAATTGGATTACGTACGTGCTACATAGTTACTTATGCATTTCTTCTTCGATGGAACCAGCAAGGAAGAGATGTTTTTTTTTAAATTTTGTCTCTCCTAATAAAGTATGCACACAGTAATAAATATCACAAATGATAAACACCATAATATAAATAAACAACACTACACATCCTATAATCTGATTTCTGTCTTTTAGTTTATTAAAAAGTGAAGCACCAAACACTAGTTTGTGTCATTATCCAGATGTACATAAGCATGATTACACAGGTACTAGGAGCGGGTTTGGATTATCGATTAAAATCGATTCTAGCTTGGATGTCGATTCATTAAAATCCTGAATCGATTTTTAATAGAAATATTACTACATTTCAACAACCACCAAACAGCTAAAACAGTAAATGAGAGGAGGTACACCGATTCTGCACAAAGACGTAAACACAAGGCGCGGACCGCTGACGGATCAGAATCAGTGAGATGTCGCCTTTCTCACCAGACAGCACGGACACGGTCGGGGCTGAAAGCCGACAGTTCACTGATTCTGATCCGTCGGCGGGTCCGTGCTTCATGTTTACGCTTTTTTTGCGCTGATTCTGAAGCTGCAGGTTTTATTTATCTCCAAACAATATTGACCGAACCAGCAGAAAAAGAAGATCCAAACTATGCTTCACATAAACATCGTCATGAATTCACTCTGATTTTTGCTGTTTTGCTTTCACCAGGATAAAAATCACACTTCATGCACAGCTCTCTCTCTCTCTCACACACACACACACACACACACACACACACACACACACACACACACACACACACACACACACCCCTACCTTCAAGAACAGTTTCCCGTCTAAAGATCTGCTTTCTGCATTATTCGCTTGTTTGTTACGCATAAGACCTCCGTTGTTTGTCAGCCGCTGTTCTTTCCCATTTAAATACTTCCGAAAAGAAAACCTAATTTCTGTCGTTCGATAGGCTACTAAAATAATTGAAACTTTTTAACATTATGCAAAATTGCAAAACGCTAAGGTGTGTCTCTAATAAAACCTCTATTTGCTCTGCTTCAATTCAGCAGCATCAGGTAATGTTCATTTGTTGATTGATGGTTTTCTTTTGGTTTTGATCTACTGCTGAATATTTTCATAAAATCGTTTTTCTGTTTTAGCCTCAGCTATGTTGACACAAAGGCATCTGCTGTGATGCTCACACATTAGATAAAGTCTCGAAAGTGTCAGCTTTCTTTTTATAGTTATACAAATATGCAAATGTACAGATCTATGATCTGAATTATACTATTGACTGACTGTCTGAGGCTGACAGTTACACAATCATACCAAAACGCTGTCCTGATACTTTCCACTTTCTCTTTTGTATCACACATACTGAGACAATATTCGGGATAAATAACCAAGAAAACAATTTATTTATTCAGTTTAGAGGTTTACACATCACATCATTATAATCACAGAGCCCGCTTCACTTGAATTGTCCACTTGATGGCGCAGTAGAGCAAATGAATCATCACAGTGCTTCGAACCATGAGTCGACCAATTGGGTGGAAAGCTTCAGTTCATCATGAGGCTTCATCTCACCATCACTAAAAACAAGCTCAAAGTTACATGGGTGGCACCAACCTACTTACCTAGTGTTTCTATCAAAAAGACTCTACGTGAGTAAGTGTATGGGGCCCCCAAACTTACCTAGTCCACTTTACTCCCACCACAAGCATCAAACAAAAGAACGACAGCAGGAAAACATCACACATGTGCCAAACAATTCAAAGGAGGGAAGAGAGCCGCGCCCAGCCACAGGTGGGTCTCCTTATCAAGGTGTTCACTTCTGGTTTGTCCAATCAGGGCCTCCCTCCTCTAATTAGTTGGACGTCCCTAGATTGACATCAGCCTGTAGTCTGCGACCTAAGGGAACGGAAAACAAAAGGAGAGGGAAAGAGAACATGCAGCCTGCAGACACGTAACAGTGTGTGTGTGTTTTCAATCAGTAGAAAAAGAGTAATGAATAAAGTTTGTGATTTTCCTGAAAACAGATCCTGTTACTACTGATAGTGTTGGTCCATCTGTTAGTGAGCAGGTAGTGAAAAAATCAGAGTGTAAAAACATCCTATAAAAATATATTGGATTTATTTATTGGTTTGCAGAGTGTTTGAGAAGATAGTTACATATAAAGATATGAAGCGACACAAATAAAGATTTTTCCAAAAGAAAACACAAACAGACATAAAAGATCTTATTATTATTATATTATTATATTATATCTCTCGGCTGGCCTGGGAATGCCTTGGTATTCCTCCGGACAAGCTGGAGGAGGTGGCTGGGGAGAGGGAGGCCTGGGCCTCTTTGCTTAGGCTGCTACCCCCGCGACCCGATCTCGGATAAAGCGGACGAAGATGGATGGATGGATGGATGGATTTATTTATTGGTTTGCAGAGTGTTTGAGAAGATAGTTACATATAAAGATATGAAGCGAAACAAATAAAATTTTCAAAATAAAACAGGAAATGATCTAAGATATACACATAAAACATAAAAGATGAATGAAGAGATCTTATTGAAATAAAAATGAGAACAAGAGTCAGAGCAAACAAAAGACACGAAGCATTTATTATTTTCCTTTTACTCAAACCTCTTCAGTTTAATTTTAGGAGTTTCCTTTTTACTCTTATTTAAGTTCTTTTTTTATTTTCATATTAGGACTTTTTTGTTTGAATCATTAAAGTTTGAATGGCAGAATGCAAAAGATTAAACACACACAGGTACAACAAAGGCTCGTTCAGGTCAATACATCAAACGTCCAGCAGATGGTGATACACACTCAGTTTACAATGGCCAACTGTGCTGCTGCTCCTCCACCTGAAAGCATGTTTGGTTCCAGACTTCAATGTCAAAAACCTTAAAGAGAGTCAAAGACGCACAACTGAGCTTTCATGTCTTTAAAGGCCTCCAAGTTAAAGAAGGCAGTGGGAGAGAAAGCCATGATTCATTTAAAAAAAGAGAAAAAGGTATCAAACAAATATCAACGTGAACATATTTATGCAGAGATATCAAGTTAATTAGTAAAATGGGAAATATGTGTGATATGTGTGACTTTTTATAGAAACATGCTGAGGCAAGCATGGACATACAAATAAACCCCCCTCTTGTAGCTCTTTGGAAATGCACAAATACAATTTTATGTCCATTAGATTTTGTGAAAATATCTGTATGGCTGGAGTTTCCTGAGGAGCTTATTGATTTCTGCATTAAGCTGATTCTGTTAGTTAAAATTTAAATGTTGAGAACTGAAATTAAATTATGTGGCAACAATTCAAAGAACTTTTTTTTTTTTTTAAAAAAAGGGAAATTAAGATAAAAAACAATTATGTACTTTATAACATTCCAACATTATCTGATGTTTGTCAAACCTTTACAACAATGCCTTTGTTGTAAAAATACGTTAAAAAAATATTTGTATTTATTTATTTATTTAGAATACAACCACAGTTCTGTGGAAAATGCTCTGTTGACTAAGACATTTCCACAGAACTCCTCGTGGCCTCGTTCCAAACATTTCTTTTGAACAGATATTGATCATAAAAAAACACCATACATATTTGTGGTTATGAGGGCACACAATGAAAACATATCCAGTGAAAACCCAAAGGTGTGACAGGTATTTCCACTTTACAGTCCAACATTATGTGATGTTTGTCAAACCTTTACAACAATGCCTTTGTTTCTCCCTGTTGAGCTAAGACCTCTAAAAAAATTATGCCATCTAGAAGTTGGTCAAATGTGAAAAGTAGGAGTGGAGCTGAACCCGAATACGATATTCGGAAAGGCACAAATAGCGTGTTTTTTTGTTTTTGTTTTTTTTTTTTACAAATTCTTATTTCAAAAAATACTTTAAAAATATTTGTATTTGCAAGCGCGAGCCACTTCACAAGCGGATGGCACAACATAGAAGAGCCACCTCCACGGGACAAGACTCAGCAGTCCATCTGCATCTAAAGGTCAAAGGTCACTCTTTCGAGGATGCCAACGTTGGGTGCAGGTTTCACAATGAGCTCACCCGAAACTCTGGCTGATTGGGACCCACACCCAGTTTGACACCTTGGCTCAGGCGATTAGAGGATCATCAGGGGGTCCTTTTGTCCCTCTGTGGGGGGAAACTCCCACTGGGTTTAAATCTGCTCCCTTCTCTTGTTTGCCAAAATCCCCACATCTGGGCTGAACTCATTTAGCTCAAAGGTCAGCTAATCAAAGGGGTGTGACCTCACGCCTGCCACTCAGCAGTCTATGAAGATGAATGGTAGATGATCCTGTGGAGCTTGGGCTGTGAAAAATACGTCCATGTAAATCTTGTATTTTTCTTGTTTTTTCTCTTTGGATTAGTTGGCGTTGTTGTTGCACTTGGTCACATCACCATGTAAGAATCTGTTCTAAGATGACTTTAAATGTATACATACAGTATAAATATATATATTTATTTTTTATTAAAAAGGATAGGGAGGGCTCAGCCCTGTCAGTCCATTCATACCAGCCATCCCTGATAGACACACCAGGGATCCTAAATGCTGGCAAATCCACAGAACTTGTAAAAAAAGAAATGATCACATATATTGAACTCTCTACCTCTCTACCGGGTCCTCATCTTTTTACATTTATTCTTCATGTTGGTTGATTCACACCAAAGAAGAAAAACTCTGTGGAAGCCCTGCAGGATCTGCTTGATAAAAAAACCAATTACCACTACATTATTGTACTGTTCACCTATGGTGATGAACTTGAAGACTTGGACATAACTATACAGCAGTATTTACTTGAAGCCAAACCAGAGCTCCGACAAGTCATCCAAAGCTGTGGAAACAGGTTCCACGTCTTCAACAACCGAAGCACAGACACAAAGCAGGTGGAGGACCTGATCACGAAGATTGACGACATGGTGGCACATACTACACAATTGCCATGTATAGAGAGGTGGGGGGGAAGAGAGAAATTGGGTGGCATGGTTAAAGAATACAGGTTTATAAGTGAACTATTAGAGAATATTCTGCGTTTTAATTTCCTTCTTAAACAACAAGACAGTGTAAACAAATAGAAATGTGTAAATTACTTTTGCCTCAACTAGCACAGACTTATTTTTCTCCCAGTGAAAATAAAATAAAATGAATTATGCCAAGGATCTCATCAAGAATAACAAATTTTAAGGATAATTGTGTGCTTTAAGTGTGATGTGCTACTGATAAGTTACTTTTCAGGTATCAGGTGAGTATGGTTAGTTTTTTTTAAAATAGCAGATCTATGTTTAACCATAGTGGCTGAATACGCTTGAACTCAGATTTATGCCATTTAAATGTCATTTAGCAATAAAACTTGAAGTAATGCTTAGTTTTGTTGTACAAAGCCAGGAAAAAAACAGATGTTGTGCTTGTTATTAAAAACAATTTTGAAACAATTTTATTTTTAAGGTTTATTCTTTTTTTCTAAGAAGTTAGCTCAGAAGCTTAAGATAAGTGATCTCAAAGTACTTTACAAAGTAAAATAAAAACGTTTTGAGAGAAAATTCTATAATTAACATTCACAGAAATAATTAAATATGCATCTGGATGTGACTAAACCTTATAAATTTGTCTTGTGTCCTGAGAAGTCCTAAATCAACCAAGAAGGAAATTTCGCTTCTTGGTAGGAGCAGTCTGTGCAAAGTTTAGAGGGCAAATTATTTGATTATTCAACAATTTCTTTATATAGAGCCACTTCATTACAAATGTACTATGTACAATACAACCAGTTGCTAAGGTACATTTTTATAACATTTAAACTCCTTTCTCGAATCAGAAAACTCAGTTTTTAAGTTTATAAGTTCACAAACCTTCTTTCTTCCACCCTCACTATACATTTAGATGCGGGAGGTCTGTCCAGCGTCTTCCCCACCACCTGATCCAACTCACCACCAGGTGGTGGACAGTTAACAGCTCAGCCCCTCTCTTTACCTGAGTGTCCACAACATACTGCTGCAGGTCTCGTGATACAATTACAACATCGATCATCAACCTGCGACCTAGGGTGTCCTGGTACCACCTGCACTTATGGACACTCTTATATTTGAACATTGTGTTCGTTATGGCCAAACTGTGATTTGCATCACTTTGTAAATATGAAGACTGGAGAGGGGGTTCTGGTGGTGGTGGTGGTGGTGTGTGTGTGTGTGTGTGTGTCTGTCTGTGGGGGGCGTTATTGTAATGTACTGTTTGAGCTGTCTGTGGATCAAAGAACCCTTTAAATACTAGCTGGAGCCAGCTTCAGCGAGCGTAAAGAACACAATAACAGGACTGTCATTGTGTTCTTTGTTTCCACAGAATACAACCACAGTTCTGTGGAAAATGCTCTGTTGACTAAGACATTTCCACAGAACTCCTCGTGGCCTCGTTCCAAACATTTCTTTTGAACAGATATTGATCATAAAAAAACACCATACATATTTGTGGTTATGAGGGCACACAATGAAAACATATCCAGTGAAAACCCAAAGGTGTGACAGGTATTTCCACTTTACAGTCCAACATTATGTGATGTTTGTCAAACCTTTACAACAATGCCTTTGTTTCTCCCTGTTGAGCTAAGACCTCTAACAAAATTATGCCATCTAGAAGTTGGTCAAATGTGAAAAGTAGGAGTGGAGCTGAACCCGAATACGGTATTTGGAAAGGCACAAATAGCGTGTTTTTTTACAAATACTTATTTCAAAAAAATACTTTAAAAAATATTTGTATGTACAAGCGCGATCCACTTCACAAGCACATGGCATAACATAGAAGAGCCACCTCCACGGGACAAGACTCAGCAGTCCATCTGCATCTAAAGGACAACGGTCACTCTTTGAGGATGCCAATGTTTACATTTCAGTTCCCTCCCCAGACACCTCAATGCCCACTCAAATCCTGGGCCATCTGACCTCAGGAAATCACATGATAGGTTGGGTGCAGGTTTCACAATGAGCTGAGGGTCCTCAGGAAGTACAAGCTGAACTCCAACCTGCTGCTGACCTTCTACCGCTTGTCCATTGAGAGCCTGCTAACCTACTGCATCACAGTATGGTACGGCAGCTGCACAAAGGTGGATAGAGCGAGGCTTCAGAGTGTAGTCATGACAGCACAAAAGATTACTGGCTGCCCTCTCACCTTGCTTGATGGACATGTATTTCTTCCACTGCCTCAGCAGAGCAGCAAACATCATCAAGGACAGCTCGCACCCTGGTTTTAACATGTTACCATATTCCCTATTTAGTTACTTCCAAAAGAAGTAACTATGCTGTGTGCCCTGCCCCAAATCAACTAAACAAAAAAACAACAAACCAGACAAACTGATGAATAAATTCACTGATCCAACAGGACAGAATCATCGTGGCAAGGTCCAAACACCAAAGAGAAATAAGGCACACTGAACTTTGTTTTATTGTAAATCTTTCACACCAATTAAAATTCAGTACAGTAAAAATCTTGCATCAATTACACACACATTACAAATTCAAAGTTAATACTAATAACTAACGAATCTCACACACAGACACACTTTTATAAAGATCCATACTATTTTACTCAAAAAATATCCAAGCCTCTTATTTATTGTATCTTTGCTGTTTTCTTTAACACCACGCTCACTGTGTTCATTAGCTTTTCCACCTGGTCTGAACTTGAGCTGCGGTTCTCAAAAAGAACACACCTGTTGCCACACTTTTCTATGATTTCCTTCAGACCAGGTTGGCAGGAATGAAGAAAATCCTCCAGGGTCATGTCTGCCTCCTCCAGGTCGTCTCCTCGGGTGAACAGGATGACAGTTTGTTCTTTCACTTTGGTCCCAAAAGTGTTTTCTAACTTTTTCAGTATGTCTCTCTCACCATCTGTAAATCTGCTCACATGCATCACAAGTACAAACACACAGAGTTCTGACTCACAGAGCTCTTTGCACCTTTTTACATATTTTTCCTGAACTGATGGTTCAGTGTCATCATCAAACATGTCTGGAGTATCAATCACACGCACATGTAAGTCATTTATCTCAGTTTCTTCCACCTGACACTCTGTGGTGACTGGGTTTGAACTGGGTTTAGAAACAAAGTGCTTCCTTCCAAGGATGGTGTTTCCACTGGCACTCTTTCCAGTCCCAGCCAATCCCAGAAGAACGAGGTTCACTGTGGTGCTGGTGAGCTTTGCTGAAGTAAAGAACAAGCTGAAGTTGAGTTAAATATAAAATAAGTCGTTTCTTTAAATCAAATCAGCTACTTTTTCAGAGTGTCTGTGGGTCACAAAAAGTTTTAAAATGCCTTAAATAAATATTTCATGATAATAGGGCCCTAAAACAGGATGAAATTATGTCCAAAGTTTGGGTGTGTTTGTATTCTTACTCATGCAACAATGCCATCACCATGTTTGAGTGATAAATATTAAAATCAAACAATGCAAATGCATCCTTAAGACAATAACTTTATTGAACTAACCCTTCATTTTCATATGTTTCAAAACAGTTAACTATCACAAAAGGCTGAGAAGTTTGTTCACTGACATTTCATTTCCTGTTAAAGTCAACTTTTCTTGCTAGGTGCTAGGTGTAGGTAGCTTTCTACCTAGCATATTCCCACAGCCTTCTCTGTAATCAAAAAGCTGAACAACAGTTGAAATACACTGATTATTATCATCTAAAGATGATAATAAAGAGAAGTCCTTGCCAGACAGCCTTCTAGATGGTCTATAAAAACAGGAAGACGCAAGATTAATCTCACATCTTTACGAAAACCTAAAACTGGCAGTCAAGCTAGGATGAAGTTTTGGTATATCAGTGGTTAGAAATTGCTGTGAGTCACAGTGCGCAGCGTAAAGGTCCTTTCACAGCAGACCCAGCATGTGCTGCTAATGCTAACTAAGAGCCAAGGATCCAGAATTTGTTGCGCTGGCTGCTGAGCTCTGTGGGTTTTTGCAGTAGCTCTATGTGAACTAGCTCCTAGCTACTTGTCGTTTGTATCGCTGACTCTATATCCTCTACAAGAGTTTGTGTTGTTTTATCTTCAAATGTTCAATAAAAACATGTATGGCGTAACGAAGAAAGCTTTGTAACTATCCCCAGTAGTGAAATGTGTGTCATTTCCACAACACTGCTTTTCCCAGAAGGTCCACAGAGCCGTTGAAAAGGCTCTGGAGGTCCCTGTATAAGCACGTAAACTCGGACACGCACAGACTGTTTTCCTTCGTGGTGATGAAGGAAAACGCTGGGCTGGCACATGAAACAGCCAAACCCATCTGTTCTCTAGTTGAATTGTTAAAATTTGTGATTGACATGATATTGATCAATCAGCTAAATGGAAGAAAAAGTAGGTCAAAATTTGTATGTGTAAGTTGAAAGCCACATGCAGCCAGGGAACAGGTTCTACACATAGTTTTTTGCTTTGTATCTGTAACCAGACCTTAACAAAAAATGTGTAACTCGTGTAAATATTTTTTACAAACACAAATATGTTTTACAGACACGCAAATTCTCATCTGTAGATGCACAAACATAAAACTTTCACACATTTTGGTTTAAAAGGTTACAAAACTCAAATACGCATTTGATTTACAAGTACAAAATATTAATGACCACAATTTGAGCCCATACTACAGCTTCCTCTTAAAGACATGCATGTTAGGTTAGGTGATTCCAAGCTGTTTCGTTATGTAATTTGCAGTCTGAAGTATTTGCTGCCTGAACAAAAAGGTCAAATAGAAGCTTCCTTTATAAATAACATTACATAAGTAACATTAATTGTTTCTTTAAAAACCTTTGGAACACACACACACACACACACACACACACACACACACACACACACACACACACACACACACACACACACACACACACACACACATGTCACACAGTGGAAAATTGTGTTTTTATATTTTGTTTTGGATCAGACTGTGTTGGTACAGGGTGTCGATTTTATTTGCATGATTTTATTGTAATAGTGATATTGCATGTTTGTTTATTGATATTCCTATTGCATGATTTTATCTCCATATTTATAGTGTTGATTGAACAATATGTTTTTTATTATTCCACTGTGGATTAAGCGGACAATTGTAGGCACCTGTGAGGTGGGGGCGTTCCCCGAGGTGGCCTATCAGCCACCAAACTGACTTAAGGGAGATAGTGAGCGCAAAGACAAAAAAGAGAGAGACACACGAAAAGTGGAGAGCTGGAAAACAAAACGTGTGCAAGCCAGCATATGAGAAGAAGGACCTCTGGCCTGACTGTGGGGTGCCACGAGACATTCGGCGATCGGCCAGCACAACCCGGCGATCCAGTCCCGACGGACAGAATAGCGACCGTGGGAGGCGACGCGTGAAATCCACAGTAGGGCAGGGGTACGCCTCTGCCTGCATCTGGCGGAGCTACGAGGGAGGCCGTGCGCGGAGGTGGAGAGTAGCTGGACTGCACGATTGCGCACAGTCAGGTGGAGATAGGAGCCTCCTCCCTGGTCTTCTGCTGGCGAGAGTCCACATCCCGGAAGAGGAGTTCCTCTCCTGTCTCTCTCAGCTCAGGAGAATTTGCCCGTGTGTTGCTGGACTGGGAGAATTAGGACCCTGGGGGGGAGTTTTTAGTATAGGGAAAAACATTCATTTAGCTTTGTGTTTTTAGCGTTTAATCATTCCTGCCGGCAGGGTTTTTAGCGGGTTGTAAACACTATTTTTATTGTATACGGGGATTTTAGCTTGTATTTGGGGTTCTGACTGTGTTTTATCCTGAAAATAAATGGTGTGTTTGAAGCCAGCTAAATTTCTGTGCTCTGAGCGCTGACCCACTCACTCCCCTTTCTGCTTGTATAGGCGTGGTGGTGAAGATTTAGTTCCACCAGTTTAGCGGCTACACACACACACACACACACACACACACACACACACACACACACACACACACACAAAGAGCAAGCGAGTGTGGCTTACCTTTCTTTTTACTTCCATCTTGTGGTTCAGCAGTGTCAGCAGGCCTAAGATGTAGAAGTTAAACCACATTAACTGGTTTAACCGACCAGGAAGCAAAGAGAGCTTCCTGGTCGGTTGAACACCATGTTGAACAATTGTAATTGAAAAAGTACTGTCAAACAATTATATATAAATATTTGACACCCATTCATTTGTCTCTACCTTTTCTTTCTGTTGGTTGGCATCAGTTGTTTATCTTTAAGTAGTTTGCTCAGTTTGCTGAAAACCTGTTCGAGGGTGTAGAATTTGAATGGATATTCTGTAAATTTGTGTCTCAGCGGAAGCACAACTGTGAACTCTTCTCTTGGTTTTCCAGTCTTCTTATTGAGGTCTTTTATCTGCTTTTGCACATTTCCTGTTGAAAATCCATCCTCTACCACCAACAAACACAGGTCAAAGTTTGAATTTGTAGAAAATAGCTCTCTAATATCATCACATGTTGTGCTCAGATCTGGTGTACATGTAAACTCAAATGTATCATCGTCATATATCTCAGTGTTTTTCAGAATCTTTCTTTTGGTTAAAACAGATAAATCTTTCCCCAGGATGTTGGTTATCAGAGCTTTCTTCAAAGACTTCACATTGCCCAGAATCATGACTGAAATCTTATCTGTGAAAATAGTTAAAAACAACATTACTTTATCTGATACAGTACATACAATTAAAACATAGTTGTTGTGTGAACTTACTGTGAGACATTATCCTTGGCTCAAAGTCCTCTGTGGTGACTAAAGGTTGTGCTTGTCGCTGCCTGGATTATGTGGACCTGTTGTGCAACATTAGGGGTGTGTCAAGTGTGACACCGTTATCAGTGTTGTAGAGGTTACTTTAAAAATATTTTCCTACTACAGATTACAGAATACATGCCCCAAAATGTATTTTGTAACATATTTTCGTTACAAAATTCTCAAGTTACTCAATGAGAGTAATGTATTCTGAATACTTATATCATGCTTTTTACAACCACATGAATGTACTATTGCTGTGTGATTCATTACTATTACTGAAGGTTATTAGCCATACCAATACCAACTAGATTTTTCAATCTTAATATAAAATGAGTAACAGTAGGGTAGACATTAGGTAAGGCTGCACTTTTTGCAGCGATCTCATATAGAAAACTATTCTGCGCATACAGTGTAGGGCAGGGGTAGGCAACCTTTTTGATGACGAGTGCTATCTAAAATTTCCTCAGAAGTCAATGTGCCATATAATTGCATTAGCAATAAATGTAATAACGCTCTATATTACTGAAGCATTTGAAATGTCAGAATGTGGAAATTTCAACATCGCTTGTAAAAACTGACAGCTAGCAACGTCCCTCTCACCAGTAGGCTAAGTGATTTTTAGCCAATTACAAGGTGAATCTGGTAGTTGGGGTTGTTAGCTTAGATACCGTCATTAAGAAGCGGTGCAACTAATGTTTCTATGTGAGCTAATTTGCGATGTGCACCGCTGGCCCGGCCATTTATTTTTTAATGCACCCTCTCAGATTAATTCACTGCATGTCGTGCCCAGGGCTGAACTGGGACAAAAAAATCGGCCCGGGTATTTTGACTAGAGACCGGCCCACCAGGTATTACAGGAAAAGCCATAAAGCCTTTGAATGAAAACAAATGCTGTTGTGACAGTGATGTACAGTCTTGTTGGTATATATGTATGATTTCTAAACATTTTATGTCAGATAAAAACTTTGGTTGTAAGATTTGGAGAGTATTTGTTAAAAGCAAGACTTTTAAAATGAGAATAAGAAAGAAAAGTACTTCTTTGTGCCCCCTTTCCCTGTTAATGCCCTACCTGGCCCCCCTGGCAAAACTTTGCTAGACCCGCCCCTGCACAGTTACCAGCTGTCAGGTACTTAGAAAAGGATCCTGGTGTTATTTGTCTCTCAGAAACAGTTCATAACTTCCCTTCAACTCATTCATGTCACCTAAAAGGTAAACCTGTTTCTCCATCACCTGTTCAGCTCTGATGGTTCAGTAAGGACATCTCCTGGTTTCATCTTCATGTTTCCCTCTCACCACATATCCAAACCAACATCATGACCAGCAGCTTTACAGCTGTGGCTCCAGCAAACATCAGCTGATGCTAGAAATTAATATTAAATAAATTCTAATAACAGCTGATCAAGCTTAAACGTGCTGCTGTTGTTCAGCCCGACATCCGCTGGTTTCCTCTTTCTGGCACAAAGTGGAGATAAATAAACAAGAGAGAAAAGCCGATCAGCTGATCATTGATCAGTTTCATGATTGATTGAGAGAAGAAGAGGCAGCTGACAGCGTAAAGATGCAGAATAACTCCAGCTTTGTGTCTTTTTTCATCTTAGCTGAAGTACGGGACAATCTGTGTTCCTTTTCAGCTCAATACGAAACGCGTGATATTTTCTCTGAATACGGGACTATTTCGTTTTTTAAGGGACGGTTGACAACTCTACTAACTAACCTTATGAATAAAATAAAGTTCACTATCAGTAACATCATAGCACCACCCAGCTGTATAGAAACTCCGTCATGCTAGCTAGCACGCAGTATGAGTTATTGTAACTGATGTCAGCACAACGAAAATAAACTCCACCTAAACTTGGTTTATATCTGACCCAGATGGACTGCAGGTCATAACTTCTTACCTGAAGGTCAGTTCACCTGACACTCGGACCGGCGGCTGCCTCGGGTCTCTCCTCCTCCTGCCTCCCCTTACCCTCACCCACCTGCTGGCCTCTGTGGAAGCTCCGTCACAGCCACCACCAAACAACTGAGTTATTTTTATACATCTGCCAGCATCTGGCCAACCCACCATCTTTCATTGTTTATACCGTTGCTAAAAAAAAAAAATCATCGGCCCATAAAAACGAAAAATCACCGAGCATTTGTGTATGCACGATGGCCAGTCCAGCTATGGCCGTGCCATCAGTTAACCCTGCCGAACCCTTGTGTAGGGACTAAAGCATTATAAAGTAATGCATTACAGTAACTAGATTATTATTGTGGTAATGTACACGGTAAATAGTTATTATGCCAAAATCAGGAGCACATTAATTGTTACTGGGATTTAGGTAGGGTCGTTATTTGTTATGTCTTGTGGTGGCTTTCCCTCTGTCTTTCTCCCCTTTCTCTCCCCCAGTAAAATCTGTCCCGTAAAAAACAAAAAAACAAAAACCAAACAAACAATGAATCTCTCATTTTATTTAAAACGTTGCTGTGGGAAGACTCCTCTCAATCTCCTGGAAGCTCAGTAGCACAGCTCTCTGTGCCATTCCCGCTGTTCCTCAAGATGATCACTGATCCTCCTCGAGCCTCTATTCTGGCCTCCACTTCCATCCTGTAGGCGCCCTTCCTCACTCACATCTCGTCATGGCACCTCACGACACCTACAAATTAAAAATGAATTTCCTCTTGCACCTGGCTTCTGCCGTGTGTCAACTCCCTACTGAGACCTGTACAAGAACGTTACACATTCTCTCTAAAACAATCTCCCGCCACCCTGTAACCCTGTGTAAAAACCAACTATAGATCATGAGAGTGATAAAGTATTCAGCACAACAGACAAGTATCATGTTCAGGTTTTCTCCAATCATTAACTCACTATTATTGCCGCAATTTATTTTATCCACAATTTAATCAGTGACTTTCCTTAAGCAATGTCACTCCACTTGTTTTACCACTATGAGCCCCTAGTGGCCAGCTAGTGAGCTCCACGTTAAACTGTTCCCTAAACACTGCATCTCTTATTTGTTTTCTCATGTCACTTGTCTGTTTTCTACTGAATCCTCCACATCCACTCTTAACAAAAGCTAAACAAACATTAACAAAACATTGACCGTGGTCAGGCGTCGGCCATCCACATCCCAGAGGTGCTATAAAAAGATTTCCTGTAAAAAGAATCACACTGTTGTCAAGACAGGATGTGTCTCACACTATATTCACTTCCCTGTAGTATTCAACATTTTCCCAAGAACACGTGTCATAGCATCACCAACTCATAACCTATAAACACCGTTTCTTCACACATAAGCCCAGAAATCCTGTAGTAGAAAAACATTATTAGAAAACATTAACTACACATAATGAAATCACATTAAGAACTGTAATGCTGTAGGGAAGAAGATGCAAATGTTAACGCTGCGCAGGTGTATACACCCTTTCTCACAGTAATCTCTGTGAGCAACACACAACACAAACCCCATGAATAACACACCCCTGGTAGATTCACAAACACAGAAAGTGGCACTTAAAAGTTAAATCGTCATGCAACCTCGGATGTCGCTGTCATCTTTCTGCTCCTGTAAAAGAAACACACCTAATTCATCCACCCTTTTGTCCTGTCTAGGTGGAGTTTAACCTTGAGTCGTGGTCAAGTCTTGTCAGCTTTTAACAGTCAGTCAGTTTGTTTTTATTTCCAGTCATCCATTCATCCATTCTCTCTTTCTTTGCTGATAGTGGAAACCATCACCGCATTTAGATTTCCTCCCTCAGCAAAATGACGTCATTTCAAAAAGGAAAACAAGAACTTTAGGTCGGATTACCTCGCTGAATCCTTCTTAGGCAGGGACTCTTATTTTCTAATTGTCCCAAATAAGTGACTTTCTCCAGAGCCCATTTTAATGTGGAGAAACTCACTTGCAACAATTTCGACGACGTGTAGCGCTTGTAATTCCCGCCGTGCAAATCTGCTTAAAGAAAAGAAATTCACAAACAAAAATCAGTGCACTGTTCAAAAAATTAAATGAAAAATAAAAGATAAAACTGTAAAACAAAAGTAAATAAAAATACAGAAGCCCGGGTCTTAGGACTTGTCACTGAATAGTCTTTCTCTTATAAGTAAAAAAATACCAAACCTAAAACTTGGTGCCATGGTAAAACCTTCCCCATACTTCAGAAACCCAAAACAAAACAAAACAAAACAAAAATCTGCTAGTTTCACTCATTTAAACTCTGGCTGCAGGATTCTGTTCATCCTGCTATCATCCTCCCCAGAATAATACTAATTCAGTCGTCTATGTATCAGTTCTCAACCCACTCACTAAACCAGACAGGATGCTGGTAACAGTATTACCTACTTAAAATTGTGTTTGATCCTAATGAGCTAATCCTAAGGAGCTTCATTACTTCATTACGTGTGTGTGTGTGTGTGTGTGTGTGTGTGTGTGTGTGTGTGTGTGTGTGTGTGTGTGTGTGTGTGTGTGTGTTAGTAGGGTTAATACATTTTCTATTTCTGTGCGTCCTTTTATGTACCTTCCCCCTTTTTTCTGAAACAAAACTCCATACACTCCAAATTTCTGTTTCAGAAACATCTAAATGAAAAACTGTCATAGTCAGGCATAGCTAAACCCCAGATGCTTGCAGGTTACCATAGACAACCACACTAAGTGTTGTTAACCCCTCTACAAATGCCCTCTTTTAATGTGTCACACTTTATGTATGATGCTGTGTCATCTCTGGTGGACATTATGTGGTGTCACTTTCCATTTTCTAACAGTACTCTTGCATACCTCAGTGCTTGTCTTCCTCCCCCTTTTGTGGTGGACCGGGGACTGTTTCAACCCTCCACTTCCAGGCAGTCGTTTGTCTCCCCAGATTCTTTAACCCAATTTGATTCCCCGCACTAAAACAGCCGCCTCTGTCCTCTTTTGCTCCTTTCTCTCCCACTTCTCAGTCCAATGGCAGTCAGTTTTCTTCAGCTTTGTCCCGTGTATCTCTGTCCCACTGTCTCTCTCATTGCCATCTCGCTCCAAACATGGCCAGTGTCAAACTCAGACAGTCTTCTCAAAAGTCCTTCACACACAGTGAGGTTGCAGCTTGCTGGAAAGGCATCTCTATCCATCCCATCTAGATGGTGGATCTTCCCTTTCTGATGCCGTTTGCCCACAGCGCTGCTGGACCTCTCTGGTATTGTCTCTTGGACTCCTGTCCACTGTTGATGTTCATGCTCGTGCTTCTGAAACTGCACTCTGTGTCTTCAGGGAGAGATCAGCTTCCTTGGAGCTTGCTTGTTCAGGATGAGGACGGGAAGCTGCAAAACAATTCAGCCAAAAATTCTGGCTGAGTGTTTTTATTTTGTTTCTAATGATTGTAACCTATAATTTTCTTCTGACTGCTGCCCATGGAGAATTGATCCAGGTCCGTTCCCCACCTGTAATCGACAGACTGAGAGACTCTCATTAGTCACTATGACGCCAGATGTTTTAATCACTCCTAAAGCAACACATCTCTACTTATTTTGTTTTGAACTCTACTGACTTTAAACCCCAAATGTGAAATTTTATTTGTTCCTAACCGCAAACACAAAAATCTGCTTGATGTTGTTATTAATTATTTTCATCCACCACACTCCAAATTATGTTTTCTTTCTGTGTCCAGTAGGGGAAGAAGGTGACCTCTACTATCACTGCTCCCCCAGTTGGAGACAATTTCTCACTCAAACCTCCACACTTTTTATTTTCTTTGCTTTCATCACTTTCTTTCTCTATTTTTTCTTTTTTTTTGCACGCATACATTAACCTGTTAACTCACTCTTCCACCCTCATTTTCCTTTCACCCCAACAGCTCTCATGCAGTCAGCAATCAAATCCTCCATTCATCCTTGAGTACTTGATCACCTCTAAATGTCACTGTTAAGTTTATTTATTTATCATTACCTGAACACTAATCGACTGTTTTAGTTTTCTTTATTTATTTTCAGTTCACTATCTCCTATTTGATCGCTAGGAGTTCTTAACCATTATTATTTCACAGAAAATCAACTGATCTACTTCTCCTCCCTCTTCTGTCATGCAGTAATTCTCACACACTCACAGCCTGGGCACTCGGCCCCCACCTTTTTTCTCTCACAGACATACAGAGCGTGCCCGCGCTTCATGCACCTCACAAATTTTCAAACTGCGCCATGGACTTGATACCGCAGTTTCTCTTCTTTTAAAAATATAAAACCAAACTCAATGTCACGTCCAGTGTGGCAGACTTTGAAGATAGGACCCAAAATGCGGCAGCTCTGGTGCAGGTGAGTATTTATTAAACAAAAGAGAATACAAACAGCAATGGCGCGGGAACATGAAATAGGTACCTCAACTGGGCAGAGCTAACAAAACAAACCAGAAACGTAGATGCAGGGAGACCGAGGTAAACAACACAGACAAACCAGCAACTAACAGAGGCAGACATGAGGTTAAAATACACAGAAGGATAACGAGGGAATGAGACACAAAAGGAGGGCACAGCTGGGAGTAATCAGACCTGACGAGACAGGGGAAAAGTAATAGAGTAATGAATACACTGAGAACAGACACGGACCTAGAAAGTAAAATAGGAAACACATACACGTAATGACATAACACACCAACTTAACACAGACTGGGGGACACAGAACATAGGAACATGAACCATGAAACAGAAGAGTACAAACACCCAAGGTAACCAAAACCACAGAATAATAATAAACTAAACATAACACGGAGTCACAGACTCCGGATCATGACACTCAACCCCCCATTTGACTTCACAGTTTGCAACAACTCGTGACACGCCCTCCTGCCGCGATCTCTACACACCACAAACACACTATTTTGTATAATCCTCACACACTCGGCTTCTGTATTAAATCAGTTTCACAGCACACGCAGTTATAATCAATATAAGCAATTTACACTTTATTTTATATAATCAGGCCTGTATCAACATGAGAAAAGACACCAGATGCCAAGACAAGTTATTCAACAGTTCCTTATCACTTCTTCTTATCTTTATCATTTCTGTACCGGTACACCTAACCTTTTGACTAATTTAAAACCCTCTAAGCCCAGGTCCAACCTTGCTGATCAATGAACCGGCTTCGGGAACGCCGTCGCCGACAGCGGTCAGATTTCTAAGCCCTAATTAATTTATAACCGCTTCCAGCAGCTGACAGGGAGCTCCACATCCGGCGCATAGTATCACACTCACACCTTCAGCTATACTTAAAGCTCACAAGTCACCCATGTTGAATGGTCACGGCCGGGTCTCACCCTGTCAGTCAAACAAGGCAGTATAAACGTAGTCTCCCTCAGACTACCTGGCCCTTTTAACGGGAGTCCGAAATTCCCGCGGAAGGCTAATCCGGGCTAACTGGTCGCCGCCAGAGATAACCGCGCATCCACGGTTACCGGTCGCTGCCACACGCTGAACGAAACTGCGTTCTTCGGAGTCCAACTCCGGTCCTAAACTAATTTATATACATTTTAAAAGCATCACTGTGGGCTCCAAGTCCCCCAATTTAATTACTTGATGCCCGAACCCAGTTCTGCTGATCAATCTGACCAAATACCCTAAACTAAAGCTTGCCTGGCTGGCGTCACAGTCAACAAATATAACACATCAATTTAAACCCATAACATATTAACATAAACACACAAACTATTAACTTAAAATTCACCCCAGAATTAACAGCAATAAATTTTATCAGTCAAATATTCCCCAAACTTTTATCACTAATTACCCCAAAATCACCACAGACACGGACCAGAAGCTCTACTGAGTGAACATTTAATGTAGCTTAATTTCCAATTCAGCACCTTTGGATATTACTTCAATCAACAGGTGGTGCTTACCTCCTATTTTGGGCCCATCACTCAGTGGACCTGCTGGCTGTCCGTCTGTTTGACACCACTAGACCTCAGCCAAACCCCTGCAGTCTCTCCTCAAACCAGGTTCTCTGCACCAAGACTGTTGTGGTTCGAATTTGAGAAGAGACAAACGACTGGAAGTCCATAGTGGGTCAACACAAATGATTTTATTAAAACACACTGAACAAAAATATAAACGCAACACTTTTGTTTTTGCTCCCATTTTCCATGAGCTGAACTTAAAGATTCAGATAAAACTGAGGTTATTGTACTCGGCCCTGAAAAGCTTAGAAATATGGTATCTAACCAGATTCTTACTCTGGATGGCATTACCTTGGCCTCCAGTAACACTGTGAGGAACCTTGGAGTCATTTTTGACCAGGACATGTCCTTCAATGCACATGTTAAACAAATATGTAAGACTGCTTTCTTCCATTTGCGCAACATCTCTAAAATTAGAAATATCCTGTCTCAGAGTGACGCTGAAAAACTAGTTCATGCATTTATTACTTCCAGGCTGGACGACTGTAATTCATTATTATCAGGATGTCCAAAAAACTCACTGAAAAGCCTTCAGCTAATTCAAAATGCTGCAGCTAGAGTACTGACAGGGACTAGAAAGAGAGAGCATATTTCTCCTGTTTTGGCTTCCCTTCATTGGCTTCCTGTTTAATCCAGAATTGAATTCAAAATTCTGCTCCTCACATACAAGGTCTTAAATAATCAGGCCCCATCTTATCTTAATGACCTTGTAGACACAATAGTGCCCTGCAGACTGTTCACAAAGCTGAGGGATCTGGGACTTAACAGCCGTCTGTGTGCATGGGTGTTGGACTTCCTCACTGGCAGAACTCAGGTGGTGAGGGTTGGCAGGTGCTTCTCCAACAGCATCACCATCAACACAGGAGCACCTCAGGGATGTGTCCTCTCGCCACTGCTCTACTCCCTCTACACTTCAGACTGTGTGGCCACCCATGGCTCCAACACCATTGTGAAGTTTGCTGACGACACAGTGGTGTTGGGTGCCATCTCCAACAACGATGAGACGGCCTACATGGATGAAGTGAAGAATCTGGCATCGTGGTGCCAGGACAACCACCTCCAGCTGAACGTCAGCAAGACCAAGGAGCTGGTGGTGGACTTCAGAAGGGGTCAGCACAGAGACTACAAGCCCATTATCATCAATGGAGCTCCAGTGGAGAGGGTGCAGTCCTTCAAGTATCTTGGTGTCCACATCTCCTCAGACCTGACATGGGCTGCCCACATTCAGGTCCAGACCAAAAAGGCTAGGCAGCGCCTGTATCACCTACGACAACTGAGGAAGTTCAGGGTCTCTCCAAAGATCCTCAGGATTTTCTATACAGGCGCTGTGGAGAGCATCCTCACACAGAACATGACATTGTGGTTTGGGAACAGCTGTGTGAAGGACCAAAAAGCTCTCCAGAGAGTGATCCGTACAGCAGAACGCTGCTGCAGGATTGCTCTCCCCCCGCTTCAGGACACCTACACCAGGAGATGCCGGACTAGAGCAGCGCAGATACTGATGGACCCGTCCCATCCTGGCAACAAACTGTTCCAACTTCTGCAATCTGGTAGAAGGTTCCGCATCTTCCGGGCAAGGACAGAGAGACTCAAGAGGAGCTTCTATCCCCAAGCCATCCGGGCCCTAAACACACACACCCGCCCTCTCACATCATCTATAACTGACTGAGTCAGGACTCTTCCAGACACTAAACCAAGGCACAATGTACATTTCAAATTCCTTTAATTTTAAATATGTTTATATTGTCTATCCTGTAAAATAGTCAGATGTCTATTCATATTAATGTACAGAATTCACCTGCTTGCTGCTACTGCTGCACATTCACCCAATGTATATACTATATATATATTAGGGGTGCAACGATACACAAAATTCACGGTTCGGTTCGGTTCGATACTTTGGTGTCACGGTTCGATATTTTTTCGACACAAAAAAAATGTTCATGCATTTTTAATTTGTCATTTATTAAAATTATAAATATATATTTTAACTCAAAAGTACAGTTTTTAAATTTAACCCTAACCCTTGTGCCTGTTTTTTATTTTGACAGCGAATGCGCACCTGCGGACCACTTATGTGCAGCCCTGGTTATTTAGCTCATCATATTGCAGCCACAGAAATTCTTTTGTCCATGAAACCATAAAGCTGCACTTTCTTTTTGCCTTATAGTCTGATTTGTCATAACTTCTCCGTTTTGTGGTAAGCTTTTCTTTGGCTGTCACTTCTTCACCCTGACCTGTCTTATTTGGCTCAGCAGAACTGAAATGCTTTTACACACGCACTCACATAAGCTCAGCGATTCTCTGCGCGATCAGCCTCTCACATGTTTAAGCTGCGGGAGATTTCACTTGTCATGTTTGCATAGTAAGCTAACGATTAATAAGACGATGTCAGAGGAATTGGTGCACAAATTATCATCACTCACAGATCAGTGCTGTCGCTCTCTATACACAGTTCGCACGATTGCAAAGTGAAAGCAAAAAAACAAGCGCAAATTCAAACGCGACTTCAATATGTCACATATTGACAGTGGCTCACCGATGCCAATGACATAATTACCCAGCTACATTTCTGAAAGAATGCAAAAGCATTGACATAGATTTTTCCTACAATAGCCCGACGGGCAGGGCAGAGATAGATTTTGGTAGCCCGACTGAAAAAATCGCTAGCTAGGACGTCGGGCTAGCGATATTGCGAGCCCTGTATCTGATTGAGGAATCACTCATCTTTGGAAAAGAGAGTTTATTACAGAGAAATGGCTCTTTCCAAAATAAAAGCTATACTATCCGCTTCTTCTGGGCTATATTCTCAGCAGCATAAGGAGAATCATGTGCTAACAGCTGTCTAAATGACTCGGCTAAAGTTAGTAGCATGCTTGCTTTTTTTTGTCTGCTTCCACTTGTCTTTGCACTAGGATGATGTCGGCGTAAATGTGCAGTCATATTCATTGTGTTCCCACTAGTGCTTTCAGGTTAATCTCGTTGAAATGACCTTAACGCCACAACACGGCAAATCTCCGTTAACGAGCTACCGCCGATCGCTCTGTGCATGGGGCTAGACGGCCAACATGTTAACGAGCTAACTGCGCTAACACACTAGTTCACACCAATGTAATTGAGCATTGCATGGCACATCCAACATACTGTTTTACTTTAGTGCATGACTTGCTTACCTTCAGGGTCATACGTCACATGAAAACCAAAATAATTCCAAACGCCACATCTGAATGAGGTTCAATTTGCCTGTTGCAAGAAGAGCTTAACTTCTGTCTCGCTAGCTTGCCCTGCGCTCTTCCTTCTGACTATGCTGTCTGTGTTGAGCGCTCAGTGGATCTGCGCTCGACAGTGCAGCCTAGGCGGAGTAGTCGAACACAGATTCACTGAGCGCTCAACACAGACAGCATCGTCAGAAGGAAAATTGATAAAATAAATTACAAATGTTGTATTGTTCGATACATATGCGTACCGAACCGAAAGCACTGTATCGAACGGTTCAATATCGATACGAATATCGTTGCACCCCTAATATATATATAATGTTCTTCCTCTACACCCCCCCACAATTTTTGCACATGTCGAGGAGCGTGTCAGGCTACATTTCACTGTGTGTTATACTTGTATAACTATGCATGTCACAAATAAAGAACCTTGAACCTTGAACCATATCACCCTATTAGAGCACTTCGCTCTCGCTCTGCAGGCCTACTTGTTGTTCCTAGAGTATTTAAAAGTAGAATGGGAGGGAGAGCCTTCAGTTTTCAGGCCCCTCTTCTGTGGAACCAGCTTCCAGTGTTGATTCGGGAGACAGACACTATCTCTACTTTTAAGATTAGGCTTCAAACTTTCCTTTTTGCTAAAGCATATAGTTAGGGCTGGACCAGGTGACCCTGACTCCTCCCTTAGTTATGCTGCAATAGACGTAGGCTGCCGGGGGATTCCCATGATGCATTGAGTTTTTCCTTTCCAGTCACCTTTCTCACTCACTATGTGTTAACAGACCTCTCTGCATTGAATCATATCTGTTATTAACCTCTGTCTCTCTTCCACAGCATGTCTTTATCCTGTCTTCCTTCTCTCACCCCAACCGGTCGCAGCAGATGGCCCCGCCCCTCCCTGAGCCTGGTTCTGCCGGAGGGTTCTTCCTGTTAAAAGGGAGTTTTTCCTTCCCACTGTTGCCAAAGTGCTTGCTCATAGGGGGTCATATGATTGTTGGGTTTTTCTCTGTATCTATGAAGCGCCTTGAGGCGACTTTTGTTGTGATTTGGCGCTATATAAATAAAATTGAATTGAATTGAAACATTTTCTACATACACAAAGGACCCATTACTATCAAATATTGTTCACAAATCTGTCTAAATCTGTGTCGGTGAGAACTTCTCCTTTGCCGAGATAATCCATCCCACCTCACAGGTGTGGCATGTCAAGGTGCTGATCAGACAGCATGAATATCTCACAGGTGTGCCTTAGACTGCCCACAATAAAAGGCCACTCTAAAATATGCAGTTTGATCACACAGCACAATGCTACACATGTCACAAAACCAGTCAGTATCTGGTGTGGCCACCCTTTGCCTTACGCAGTGCAACACATCTCCATTGCATAGAGCTGATCAGGTTGTTGATTGTGGGCTGTGGAATGCTGGTCCACTCCTCTTCAATACTTGTGCAAATTTGCTGAATATTGGCAGGAACTGGAACGTGCTGTCATATACGGCAAGCCGAGCATCCCAAACATACTCAATGGGTGACATGTCTGCTGCCATGCAAGAACTGGGATGTTTTCAGCTTCCAGGAATTGTGTACAGATTCTTGCAATATGAGGCTGTGCGTTATCATGCTGTAACATGAGGTTATGGTCATGGATAAATGGCACAACAATGGTCCTCAGGATCTCAACACGGTATCTCTGTGCATTCAAAATGCCAACAATAAAATGGACTCGTGTTCATTGTCCATAACCCACCATGGGCCACTCAATCCACAACGTTGACGTCAGCAAACCACACGACGCGACACAAGCTGTCTGCCATCTGCCCTGAACAGTAAAAACATCTGTCAACGTGCCAAACACCATCGAATGTGAGCATTTGTCCACTCAAGTTGGTTACGACAACAAACTGCAGTCAGGTCCAGACCCCGAGTAGGATGCCGAGCATGCAGATGAGCCTCCCTGACACGGTTTCTGACAGTCTTTGCAGAAATTCTTTGGTTATGCAAACCGATTGTTGCTGCAGCTGTCTGGGTGGCTGGTCTCCACCTGGTCGACCATCCTGGAGGTGAACATGCTGATGTGGAGATCCTGGGCTGGTGTGGTTACATGTGGTCTGCGATTGTGGGGCCGGTTGGATGTACAGCCAAATTCTCTAAAATGCCTTTGAAGACAGCTTATGGCAGAGAAATGAACATTCATTTCACAGGCAACAGTTCTGGTAGACATTCCTGCAGTCAGCATGCCAACTGCACGCTCCCTCAAAAGCTGCGACATGTGTAGCATTGTGCTGTGTGATCAAACTGCATATTTTAGAGTGGCCTTTTATTGTGGGCAGTCTAAGGCACATCTGTGAGATATTCATGCTGTCTGATCAGCACCTTGACATGCCACACCTGTGAAGTGGGATGGATTATCTCGGCAAAGGAGAAGTTCTCACCGACACAGATTTAGACAGATTTGTGAACAATATTTGATAGTAATGGGTCCTTTGTGTATGTAGAAAATGTTTCAGATCTTTAAGTGCAGCTCATGGAAAATGGGAGCAAAAACAAAAGTGTTGCGTTTATATTTTTGTTCAGTGTACATTGCAAATTGATTTTACACACATGCCAGCACAAGGAAGCATCAAGTACTTACTGGTAATAGTGGATCAATTTAGCAAATGGGTAGAGGTGTACCCAACATCAAAAGAAACTGCAGAAATAGTCTGCCAAAAGCTGTGCAATGAAATAATACCCAGATTCGGAATACCTCACCAATTAACAGTGACAGAGGACCTTCTTTTACATCGGAAGTAATCCAAAAGTGTGCAAAAACTCTAGGAATAGACTGGAAATATCACGTGCCCTACCACCCCCAGAGTTCAGGAGTTGTAGAAAGAATGAATAGGACCATAAAAGATCGCCTGACTAAAGCAATGGTAGAAACAGGGATGACCTGGGTCAAGCTACTCCCTCAAGTCCTCTGCGAGATTAGAATGACTCCATCCACTCCATCAATACAAATTTCATCTTTTTCACCACTTTTCAGCAGAATTTTCAGTTTTTTCACCACTTTTCAGTACAAATCCAAGCTTTTTCAGCTTTTTTCAGCAAAAACCTCTTTTCAACAGAATTCTGCTCATTGAACTCTTTTCAGCACAAATACCAGCTTTTCAGCTCTTTTCAGCAAAAACCTCTTTTCAGCAGAAATTCTGCTAATTGAACTCTTTTCAGCAGATATTGTGCTGATGGAACTCTTTTCAGCAGAAATTCTGCTGATGGAACTCTTTTCAGCAGAAGTTCTGCTGATTCACCTCTTTTCTGTAAATTTTTTAGCCTTTTCACCTCTTATCAGCACAATTCTCAGCAACTTCTGCTAATTTCACCAGAATTGTCAGTCTCTCCACCTCTTCTTTGTGCGAATGAGTTTGGTGCAGTGAGGTGAGACACTGCCTTTAGACCAGAAGGGCCAGGTTCGAATCCTGCTCAGGGCAACCTTTTTTTTCAACTTTCAACCTTTTCAGCTTTTTTCAGCAGAAATCTTCAGCGTAAGGCATCCACACAGCATTTTCGCAGGAAATGCAAATTTTTCTAGTTTACCTGGATCTTTGTTTAAAAATGTCTTTCAGTCTATTGGTCCCTGTGTGCTTACAATTATCAATACCTCACTGGTTTCTTGTCAGGTCCCTGTTTATTGTAAGAATGCTGTTATTCACCCACTGTTAAAAAAAACTAAGCTTGATGCTTCTCTTCTCAGTAGCTACAGACCGATTTCAAAATTACCGTTCATTGCTAAGATTTTAGAAAAGGTTGTGGCTAAGCAGCTTATAGCTGTTCTAGATGAATACAGCATTCTGGATTAATTCCAATCTGGCTTTCGTAGAGCTCACTCTACTGAAACTACACTTCTTAGAGTCTCCGACGACATTTTGATGAGATGTGATGCAGGAGAATGCTCCGGTCTGTTGATGTTGGACCTGACCTCCGCCTTTGATACTGTGGACCATCATATTCTGCTAGATAGGCTGAGACACTGGGTGGGTATATCAGGGGCTGCTTTGGACTGGTTTGAATCCTATTTGCATGAATGATCCTTTTCTGTGGCTACCTCTAAGTACAGTTCCTCTTCTACTTTTCTTGCCTACGGTGTGCCACAAGGTTCAGTTTTGGGGCCTTTATTGTTCTTGCTGTATTTACTTCCTCTTCAACACTTATTGAGCACTGTTAAGGACATTTCGTATCACTGCTATGCAGATGATATTCAGTTATATATCTCCTACAGCTACAGATTTTGCACAAGTGCATAGACTCCATTAGATGTTGGATAGCTGGAAACTTTCTTCAACTAAATGAGGAGAAGACTGAAGTCTTTGTTTGTGCTCCTAAAAATTTTGTACCTAGTGTTATGGAAAACTTGGGTCCACTTGCTACATTTGCCAAACCGTCTATCAGGAACTTTGGTGTTACTATTGACTCAGCTCTGACTTTGGATACCCATGTAAAATCTCTGGTTCGCTCCTGTTTTTATCACTTGAGAAACATTGCTAAGCTGAGTCCCATTGTATCTCGCTCCGAATTAGAAATTGTCATTCATGCATTTGTTTCATTTCGTCTGGATTATTGTAATTCTTTGTTTACTTGTTTATGTAAAGCCTCTTTGGAGTATCTGCAAGTTGTTCAGAACGCTGCTGCAAAGCTTCTGACCAAGTCCTCCAAGTACTCCCATGTCACACCCCTGCTGATTCAGCTGCACTGGCTCCCCGTTAAATTCAGAATCCACTTTAAGGTTTTGACCTTGACTTTCAGGGCTTTGCATGGACAAGCACCAACATATATAAGTGAACTTTTACATCCATACATTCCCAGCAGGTCCCTGAGGTCATGTGACCAGGGCTTGCGTGCTGTCCAAAACACAAGGCTGAAAACAAAAGGCAACAAAGCTTTTGTGACTGTGGCCCCCAGATTGTGGAACTCTCTCCCTTTGAGCCTGAGATCTGTGGACTCCTTGGTCGCTTTTAAAAAACAGCTAAAAACTCATCTTTTTAAACTTGCTTTTGGTTGATTTTTATTTTTAGGTTTTAGCTTCTGTGAAGCACTTTGTGATTTTTATCTTGAAAGGTGCTATATAAATAAAATTTTACTTACTTTTTTACTTTACTTACAGCAATAGCACATCGAAGATGCTGAAGTTTCGACCACCCCAATCTTCTTATGAAGTGGTGTTGGAGATGCATTTCTGCCTGTGCATTGCTGATGCAGTTATAGTTATATTATAGTCAGGTATAGTTCTATTATTATGATGTTTAGGCTGTGTGCAGGCAGAAGTGGTGAATGGAGACAAAATGTGAACTCCAAAAAACAGCTTTATTGCTGAAATAAAAGTAAAAAACTTCAAAATATAAAGAATAAATTCAGGAAGGCAGGCAGACAAAAGACATCATGAATGAGGGCAGATCACGACACGGACACAGAGAAACACGCAATACACACAGGGAGCAATCAGGGAATCAGAGACAGGAGGGTATCCAAAGTCAGGGAATCAGAGACAGGAGGGAAACACAGCTGGTGCAAATCAGGGCTAACGAAACAAGGGGAGCAAAACCTGATACATAAACACAAGACACGGACTTTCAAAGTAAAAGAGGACACATAAAACAGAGACCTAGACTTGACAAGGGGACTCAGCAGACAGAGGAGGCAGAGCAACTAAGAAACACAGACAGAAACCAGAACATCAACAAAGAAACCAAAAGACTAGAAATGATAATATCAAAATCAGAGTTCAATAATAAAGTAAACCCAAAACTCTGGGTCGACAACCCAGGTCTCCAAACAATTATAACTGATCGTCAAGGACCCCTAAAAAGGTTTGAAGTATTAAATAATGTGTTAAAAATGAATTCAGTTATAATAACCACCAACTTTAAGTCGGAATGTAGGAATTAAGTAGGAAAGTACTTGAAGGTACTTGAACATCAAGTGTTCAGTAGATGGTGGTACATGACTAGTTACAGCACAGCATAACTTCATCTGAGCCTGCATTTACAGACTCAGAGCATTTGGAAATCACATGCAATAAACCACATTACACATTGTTAAAAGAAAATTGTACATAGTGTGATCAGCTACATGAAACGTGCCCTTTTTAGGATCACTAAGCAAAACCACATGTCTACGTGACTTTTCATATAACAACTTTTGTGTGATAAACTTATTTTAGCAACTAACAGCTTCCTCTGTTCTGAGAACATACAGGTGCAGAAAAGGGGAACCTCAGCTCTGAGTTCTTGGAATAAGTTTGTTATCTTTGTACACACGTGTAACCAGCTTGTATAAATAAAGAACGCAGACAGTGACAGAGCGCGAGTCCGTGAGTGTCTCTCTGCGAGTACGAGCGCTCTGTGGCTGCCCTTGCAAGTAAATCAACTGCAGTGTTTGTGTTTTCTAACTCAGTTGTCTCAGCTGAAGAACTGTTTGGGAGATTCTTAGAAATATAAGATAAGATATGATAAGATAAGATAAAATGACCTTTATTAGTCACACAGGTGGGAAATTTGTTACTTTTGTAACTTTTGATTATTGCCATCCCGACCCAAAAAGGTTTAATATATATTTATTCACTTAAAAATCACAACTAAGACCTTTTTATTGTATCTTTGCTGTTTTCTTTAACACCACGCTCACTGTATTCATTAGCTTTTCCACCTGGTCTGAACTTGAGCTGCGGTTCTCAAAAACAACACACCTGTTGCCACACTTTTCAATGATTTTCTTCAGACCAGGTTGACAGGAATGAAGAAAACCCTCCAGGCTCATATCTGCCTCCTCCAGGTTGTCTCCTCGGGTGAACAGGATGACAGTTTGTTCTTTCACTTTGGTCCCAAAAGTCTTTTCTAACTTTTTCAGTATGTCTCTCTCACCATCTGTAAATCTGCTCACATGCATCACAAGCACAAACACACAGAGTTCTGACTCACAGAGCTCTTTGCACCTTTTTACATGTTTGTTCCGAACTGATGGTTTAGTGTCATCACCAAACATGTCTGGAGTATCAATCACACGCACATGTACACTATTTATGTCAGTTTCTGCCACCTGACACTCTGTGGTGATTGGATTTGAACTGGGTTTAGAAAAAAAGTGCTTCTTTCCAAGGATGGTGTTTCCACTGGCGCTCTTTCCAGTCCCAGCCAATCCCAGAAGAACGAGGTTCACTGTGGTGTAAGTATGATTTCCTGAAATGATGAAGACCAAACACTAATTAAGCAAAATTTCAAACAGTTAATTTCTTTAAGTCAAAACAACTGCTTTTCTGGGTTTTTTCTGAGTTCTAAAAAGTGTTACGATATCTTTTATCTTCAGTTCAGTTTAAATCTTTTTGCTTATTGTACTGCCAAAACTGTTCAGATAATAGGATTTAAAGTTAGTTAGTTAACTCAGTAGTCTTAGCACGAGCTGAGTAATAATAGTTTTTTCTCAGTAATAGCAATTTTGTAATAAAATCACATTCAAAACACTTTTAAGCTGTGCCCTACAGACATTGTCTGTACTCATACATGTGGGTTTACATAGTGTCTGTATTGGTTGAATCTCCTCAAGAACTCTTTCTCTGTAACAGTAACCAATTACACACAGAACACACAGTGCTGGTAATACGGCGAGATGCTCCTTAAACAGATTGTAGCTCACCAATTCTGTCCAACTGATCTTCTGACTGAGGACTGGAGATTGACCTGTAATTCAGCAATCAGCTCATATTAACAAGTTTCATTTTTATTCAGTTAATTTTAGGTGTCGATTAATTAAATTTAATGATAACAAATTAATATGCTTTGTCATTTACCTGGTATAGGTTGTTTGTTTCAGCTCAATCACTTTGTCCAATTCATTAAAAAGCTGTTCCAGGGTGAAGGATTTAAATGGGAAATCTTTGGGTTCATATCCCAACGGCAGCACGACTTTAAACTCTTCTGTGGGTTTTCCTGTTTTCTCATTCAGAACATCTATCTGTTGCCATATCTGCTCGGTTGAAAATCCTTTTTTTACCACAAACAAACACATGTCAGGGGGTGGATTCTTGGATAAAAACTCTGAAATATCATCACATGGTGTCCTCAAATCTGGTGTGCATATGAACATAAAGTTTTCCTCTTCATGAATCTCAGTGTTTTTTAGAATCTTTCTTTTGCTTATATCAGATAAATCTGTCCCCAGGATGACAGTTATTAGAGCTTTCTTCAAAGACTCTTCATTGCCCAAAATGACGACTGAAATCTTATCTTTGAGAAGAGAAAAAAAAAAATACAAATAATTAACACAATCAAGAAATAAAATTATTAGACAGACATATGTTTTTGGTTTCTGTTTTTCTCGTTTAAAGTACAATACACACAAAATGCATGAACACACACCTATCTAATAATCGAATAATATGTTTATGATATTTAATATTCCTACACGATAGTCGAAATTCTTATAGCCTTTGATATAAATACATTCAATTTAACTCAGTTCAGTTCAATTTTAGTTATATAGCACTAAATCACATATATTGCCTCAAGATGTTTGATCTTGTAAGTTAAAGACCCAACAATAATACAAGGAAAAGAGGGAAAATCCCCTGAATCATATGACCCCCTTTAACTCTTTGGCGACAGTGGGAAGGAAAAACTCTCTTTAACAGGAAGAAACCTTTCATATATCTATTCACCCTTTGATATAAATAATTGTTAACTTGCTAATTTTAAATATCCAAATAATGGATTTTGTTCTTTTTCCATTTAATTTTTTTGATCCTCTTTGAATTGAGCGATTATTGTTACCTGCACACACACACACACACACACACACACACACACACACACACACACCAGATGTCAAACTGTCCTTGCGAAGTCATTTGTACCGTTACCACCTGTTGAACATTTTCTTCTAATTCTGTCTTCAAAGATTCTCAATTTCCCGTTACAGCAATCAAAATTTCTCCAGTGGAAACATTTAGCGCTCCTACATGTTGGGTCTTTACATGTAAGGTAAAGATTTTAGGTTTTTAGATATGGATATTAGGTTTGGTAGTAGACCAAGTCTGTGTGTGACTTGTGTTTTGTGTCGTACAGATAAGCATTCGTCTGATGGAATCGCAGGTTAGAACAATGTAGCTTTAACACTGAGATTTCTACAGTCAGCGTTTTTGAAGAGCAATGGTGAATGCATGTCCTTCTAAAAGTACCGTAGCAAAGTTTAAGGCTATAATTTATTCAATGTTATGTGCCAACTAAGCAAACAGCAGCTGCTGCTACTCCCTCAACAGTCGATTGTCCTGTTTATTCTGGTTCATCCTCCACGCAAACATCACAAGACGCTCATTCTCGAGTTACTTAAAGTTTTGCGGGTGACAGTCTGTACTTCTGCGTGACAATGTATACATGTGTGGTCTGTTCATCAGGGATTCCCAAACGCTGACACTGTCTGCACCACAACGGGTAAATGGCATCGCCTCAAAAAAGAGGACGTGGTTTAAATAAGTAAAGAAATGTTCAGGCCACAAATAACCACAACATAAACACTTGTTTGTTTAAAACTCAGATGTTAATCAAAAAGAAGAAAAATCTAAATGCAAATAAAAGTTTTTGTTTTTGAACTGTACATTTGAAAATTATTGTTTTCCAGGGTGCAGCACCGTTGTTCTTTGAAGTCTCTCCCTCTTTCCTCCACCTTTAATCTTCTTGTGTTCTCCATTCGATCATCCAACTAAATAAATATCAGAGAAGCAGAACGACGTCCTGCAGGACCCTGCGTGTGCAATGCGCGTAGCTTTGAGCCCCAGAAACAATCAACAGATGCTGAAAGATGCTGATCGTAGTGAGTTTCATGCAAACAACATGAGACACTCATTCTCCACTTAAAGTTTTGCATGTGACAGTTTGTTTCTGCGTGACAATGTATACACGTGTGGTCTGTTCATGAAGGATTCCCAAAAGCTGACACTGGTCATCGAAACAAGTTAATCTATCACTTTTTTAAAAAAGAGGAAATGGTTAAATGTATAAAGTGTTTAATATGATTAAATGTAAAATTTGAACTCTAAATTCGAGAAGCTATTTTAAAATCCAAAAAACCTATACTTGTGATTCTTGCTCTCCACAAATATTTTGAAATTCTCCATAATTAAAATCAGATATCCTCTGGTCTTCTCTGAATAAACCTTGATTTGATTTCTCAGCTACACATGTCCAAATTCAATCATTAGGATTTTCTTCTGTTCATTTGTCTTTACATTTCATTTCAGCACCGGTTCGAGCACCGTTTAAGCACCGGCACTGTTTCAAAAGTAACGGTTTGGTACTGGTAGCGGATAAAACCTAAACGATACCCATCCCTACTGGTCTTCACAAATTTACTAAGAGAAAATGATTTCTTATAAAAAGTACTTCCCCTTCTCTCTCCACCCATCTCTTCCAGTTCCTACACCTTTATTTCTTTTGTTCCTCAATTTTAGGCCCCCTCCTCAAAGAAAAGACAGAAAGAAAGCAGGACAAAGCATTCCACTAAACAACCAAAAAATGCTAAAAAAAATGCTAAAAAAAAAGACATCACAGCAATAAAACTACAGATAAAATGTAAACTGACCTGGAAACAGGTAGAAGCGCTTTGTCAGAGTGTTTCTCTCCTTTGTTGGCATCTGCAGGTAGTCAGAGGAGGAAGATTCAAAGTGCTGCATGACCTGTGGGAGACATGTCACTTAATTTAAGAGACACAGGGTCACGATCCTGGGTCTTTTGACCCAGCGTTTTGAGTTTTAGTTTATTTTGATGTTTATGGTTCATGTTTAAGTTCATTAGGTCATTAAGTTCATTTTTTAATTCAATTTCCCTTGCGTTTTCAATCCCTGTGTTAAGCCTCCCTTGTCCTTTATGTGTTTCATGTCTGCGTTTCATTATGTTTCCTGTATTATTTCAAGAGGTTCCTATGTTCAATGTGTTTAGTTTTACTCTCCCCTTGTGACGTTCTTATGTTCATCTGTGTCAGCTGTTTCCCCATGTGTTTCCATGTCCCTCATTATCCTCCTGAGTGTATTTAGTTCGTGTGTTTTCAGTCATTCCTTGTCAGGTTGTCTGCTAGTCCACGTCGTGTCTCCAGGTATCCATGCCAGTTCTCCATGTTTAAGGTTTTTACATGTTTAATTTTAGTTCACCCAGTTTAGGTTTTTGTTTAGTTTCACACATGTCCTTTGTTTGTATCTATTTTTGCCAGCCTTAATAAACAGCTCATTTTTGTTAATCCACGTCACAGTTCACGTTCGTTTTGATCTGCATTTGAGTCCTTTTCACAATTCATACAGTCTGCCTCAGCCAGACTGTGACACACAGATTCATATTACAGAAAATATTACAGTCCTACAGAGATGCAGGCATTTTCCATTAAAGTGCTTATGACACTTTGTATATCTACTTCTGTTCCACAGTTAATATTATATTTTATTTTGTTATTGACTTTAACACTTTCAAGTGAAAGATGCTGAATCACTGAAAGAGATGTTTATGTTGTTTCCTACTTGTATCAATTTCAGAACCACATCCCTACTCGCCAGCCAGAGTGTGTGCCTAATGCATGCCAGTGATCAATACAATCTCATGTCTCTGACCGGGCATTCGGCGTTGAACCATGTTCCAGAGATGGTGGGTTGAAGTGTCTGCTATAACAAAAATGAATGTCCTGTCTGTATCTCAGCATACAAACAATTTTAATCTCTATTGAGAGATTTCCCCCAAAAAACAACTATAAGAGTCTACACTGTTTAAACTGTATTATGGCAAAAAGTCCCTGACTCCAGTTATCTGTGTCCTACAGTATGTACTGCAAATCAAATCTTCTAAACTCAAACAGATCTAATTAGTTTTATTATATCCAGTTCACTATTGAGAGGCTTGTTGACTTCATAGCTTGATACTTTACATTAGTATTTTATTTTACCACATTATATCATATATTTTATATATACACGTGGAGAAATCATTCTCTTGTGTATTATTTTCTGGTAAGTAATAGTTTGGTCACTAACCAAACAAAGTTTAACTTAAGGATCTTGCTGCCTTTATTAGTGAGAGATATTTGTCTCTGACTGTATTGGTTACTTTATCAGAAACGGAAACTTTTTTTGAAGTTCAGTGACATATTTAATGGATGACAAAGACATCTCCATGTTAATGACAGTGATCAAAGCCGTGATGTCTTTGTTGTGGATTATTATACAGCTGTCTATCAGATTACTATAGGGAACCACTTATTATTGGACAAATGATCCCAGTCACAGGTTTCATTTAAAGAAACAAAAGCTTCCAGTCATCAGACTTACTTTTCTGAACAGTTCTTCAATGTCATACTCGTGGCTCCATTTGTTGAACACATCAGCGAGTGTTTGGATAAAAAAAGAACCTGATGTTGATCTGTATGAAACTGTGTCTGCAAACAAACAGACAGTAACAGATTATTAACTGCAGTTCATTAAAACTTATTTGTCACAGGAAGCAGGAAAACTTACGAGGAGTGCTGGAATGAAAACAGATGAAGTCCTTTTCGATGTGAACTCTGACAGCTCTGGTAAAGTTTTCTGATAGAGCTCTGATATTATCTGTGTGCACAGGCTGTTGGAGAGGTAAATCCACCGATCCTCTCTCAGCTGAAACAAGGAACACAGACTTGTGAAAGATGAAAAGTTGATCTTTTCATCTTCAGGGGGTCTGCATCCATATCAGCAGTTATGCTGGACAGTAAATATATGTATGTGTTGTATTGTGTATGTGAAGACAGATGAGAATTACCTCCTCTGCAGGCCTGAATGATGATGATCTTCGGTTTGTTCACCAGTGCTGGACAGTTCTTTGCGTTTAAGTGCTGAAAAATTTCCTCAGTTTTAAACGCCTTACTGTCAGTGCCAGAGATAATTCCCATGTCTCCATGAGACATAATGGTCACAAACACACTGTCTGTCTGGGTGAGCTTTTTATGCTGCGAGAACTGAGTAAGAGCATCATCAATCTGCTGTGGGAACAAAATATCATCACGGGTTATTCAATCAATTTTAAAAACTGACAGTGAAAGTGAATAAACATTGTCTGCCAGTAAAAATTTACCTTTCCAGTCAAGTTATTATAACGTACCACCTGGTATCCCAGACTTTGGAGAAGATTGAACATGACCCGGTCATCTTTCTCAGCTCCATGTCTGTCCGAGCTGTCATTATGAAACTTTATATTATTGATCATCAGGGCGATGCGATTAGATTTGGATTGTTTAGTCACAGGGTATATCTGAAAGAGAAAATGGAATGGAATTTAACTGGCGATGGGAGCAAGACCACTCCAGTTACTCCTCATAACAAGTGTATAACTATAATATGACTTCCCACACTACAGGCTGTTTGTTCTCATTTTTCGAACGCCTGAACTTCACCCTGTGCACAAACCCTGAATTCTCTTCTTTCTTTTGTCACCTGCTCTCACCCATGTAATCTAAACCTTCTCATACCGACACAGTTTTTTTGGACAGCTCTATCAAAGCTGAACTACAGCTCTGATGACATCTCACCAGCTGGAATGGCATCACCTCTGTTTATGACAGTCAGCTGTAACCCCCCCCCCCCCCAAAAAAAATAAATAAAATAAAATAAATAATAATAATAATAATAATAATAATAATAATAATAATAATAATAATAATAATAATAATAATAATATGCTGCTCCTTCTGCCGGTTTTAGGGGTTGTTATGATCGAATTAATGATGTGCGGATGGATACTGAAATATCGATTTCTCCTATACCAATCATTTATGTTCTAGAATCGATTCTCACATTAAAATATTGATATTTTAGTACTTTGGGGTAAATTTGTAGTTTATCACTAACAGGAACACAGTGGAAAGAAACTATAACATTTGGATCGTCTACATTGGAAGAAACTACTTCCTCTTCCGCCTTTCATAGTCATGTGCGGAATATGGCTGTATAAGTGTCTCGCAGCCACTGGCGTGCGCACTCACAACAATGGCTGAGTTATGTGCAGACGTATTTTACATCCACAAACAGCCGTGGTTTGCGATACATGTGGCAAAAAAGTGAGGTGCTGTGGCAACACCACTAACCTCGTCAAACACCTCAGAGTAAATCATATCACAGGATATGATGAGCGTATGTTGAGGCGAACTGAAGAGGAGGAGTGGACAGGGACAGGTGTTGCTAGGGCGAGACAGACGTCTCTCACGGAGTCCTTAAGTGCTGCAGGCAAGCAAGGTGTTCAAATAGCGCACAACTTAAGGTTTTTTTTTTATTTCATATGATGAATTCTGCATTATTAAGTGATAAGAACAAGTAATCTGATGTCCTGTAATCATAATGAAGCTAATTTGAGATACAATAAAAGATACAATAAATAAAATACGTTTTTGTACAGAGTATCGGTATCGGATCAGTATCATCAGTAACCCTGAATATTACTTGGTATCAGATCGGAAAGGAAATCAGTGGTATCACACATCACTACTATGAATGAACTTTTACATTTAACCAGTACCTCTAAAAGTGTTTCCAGTCATCTTCAGCTATTTATAAAAATCTACAAAATCATTGCTTTTTTTTTTTTTATTACAGAGACTTGACTGAAAATTGAAAATTTCAATTCTTATTCACTTAGAAATCCTTGCAGAATTTGATATAATTAAAAGAGCCAAAGAAACTCCCCATCCTTCATCTCCTTCATTCATAGTCGTAGATGACAGTCGGTCACTCACCAATCCTCACAGAGCAGGGGTCCGTTCTTCGTACCTCGCTTACTACATCCAAGGCCAAATCATCGCGCTAACTCTGAGCTCGCTATTCCGGTTCCCCGAACACACCTGCTGTTGACGATTAGTATAGCTGGATGAAGTAATGTGAGATCACTGGGTGTCGTAAAAGGGGCTACGCATCGATAGTAGAAACATTGATCGGCAACCCTTTGATTGGTCGGCGAAAATGTCGAAGGAGCGCGCTCGGTATTTTTCGGCAGCAGAGCAAGAACTCGAGTGAGGGATTTCAGGAGTTTCAGAGTTTAATCAGAACGCAAGGGAACACTGCAAAGGCTGCAAAAGCAAGGAGAGAGGGCTGGCAGAAAGTTGCTGACAAATCAAACTCGTAAGTAATTTAATAATAACAATAATAATGGATTGAATTTATATAGCGCTTTTCAAGGCACCCAAAGCGCTTTACAATGCCACTATTCATTCACTCTCACATTCACACACTGGTGGAGGCAGCTACGGTTGTAGCCACAGCTGCCCTGGGGCAGACTGACAGAAGCCAGGCTGCCATATCGCGCCATCGGCCCCTCTGGCCAACACCAGTAGGTGGTAGGGTAGATTTATCATATGACACTATATTGTCCAATATTATATTACATTATATTATATTATGTTATATTATATCCCCTTTCACATTAGAGCCACAACAGGACCCACTAGAACATGGGAACAAGTAAAAGTGAAATATAAGAATATTCTACAGAATGGTAATATTTATCACTTATATTGCTTTTAGTCTCTTGCAAAGAGACCCTGGAATAATCTGTTTGTTTATAACAGCAACCCATAAAAGGGCAGAGCAAAAAAAGACAGGTGGTGGTCCTGCACCCCCTCGTCAACAAGTTGGTTAAGTAAATAATACCCTCACGGGAAGATCGATATCTCTCTATGAGCACACTGTCGCGCTGAGCTAAAGGATCCTGTCTATCCCGCAATATACGCTGAATTCTGAGGACTCTCCTTATCAATCTTGCACCTTCCGCAATGGGTGGCTCGCGTATACGGACAGGACATGGCTGCGACAGACTTCCCAAATCCACCTTCGCTTTTATAGCCGTGGTCTCTCATCTTGATTACACGAAGTAATTTACAATTACTACTCTGAAATATGAATTAGATCTGCAATAATCACATACATGTAATAGAAAGATTAATAGTACATTTCCCTTTTGTTAGGAAATGACCTGTATGTATCTGTGTGAAATCAATAAAAGGATCAAGTGCTGCATTATCTTTAGTTACATTGATAATATTTATTTATGGTGAAACAGTGGTGGAATATCGCTGTTGCTTTCGTATAAATGAAGCGGACATACCTGCGTGGCCGCGATCTAATCCTGTTTACATAAAGTAAGCCTGCTCCCGAGCAGGTTTACGCTTACGGCTCTGTTGCTATGACAGCAAGTCCCGGATGAGCTTCGGAGAACCGCACGATCCAAGATCACGCGAAATGGTCAACAATCACATCCAGCTAACTTACTTAGCGAGGTACGAAGAACTGACCCCAGGACACAATCCAAGCCACCACAATACTGCTCCTGACTCTTTCTCTCGTCTCCACACATTCAGAACCTTGGTTCCTCATGCAGAGGCAGATTTTACAACAGTAGCTCCATTTTCAGCAACATCATATTTAAACAAATTTAAAGCCCAGCATCAACCCATCTCAAGAAGCCATCATTAACAGCCCTGGTACCAGCACCCTGACCACTTGGAATTCATTTTGTTCCATGGATTACCACTTCAAACTACACCTCCCATCCAATCAGTGCTCTTTTTATCAAAATCCCCGCAATTAAATCTCATTTTAGCAGCATCAGTTATTAGTGGTGCAACGGATCAAAAATCTCACGGTTCAGATCGGATCACGGTTTTAAATCACAGATCGGATCAATTTTTGGATCAGCAAAAACAGAAAAAAAAGACATAAATTTGACTCGCCATTTACTTATTTAAGTATTTTTTGCCTATTTAAAATCATTCAACTGAAGACTCATTCCACGCACTTATATAAAAACAAATTAAGGTGCAATATGGACATTATGGACCAGGCTGGGCAGCCTCTGCATCCTCTGCACACGGCCATAAACAACCAGAGGAGTCAGTGACAGGTTGCTTCTCCCAAAGTCAAGGACCGGCAGACTTAAAAAGTCCTTTGTCCCACACGCCATCAAACTGTTTAACTCCTCGGGGGGAAAACGGGGACAAAGGAGGGGGGAACAAGTAAGCTGTAGTGCCTTTTCACTGTGCAATAGTTTTTGTTAATATCCAACGGTGTAATAGACTCACAATAATGTGCCGTTCCCTTGTATTCTTATTTCTATTTATTATATTTATCCCTTTTGTATTCTCTGTATTTATATAGGTGTAAATATGGTATATTTCTGCTCACATTCTGCGACTTCTGTGGGTGCTGTGCTACTGGAAACTGAATTTCCCGGAGGAACCCACCCGAGGGATAAATAAAGTTTCATCTAATCTAATGTAATCTATAGGGCAGTGCAGGGCTTTGTATCTATCACTCCGCTATGATATAACGAGCGGTCACGGTCACGTGGCTTTCCGTTGCCCTGGAGCTCCACCCATTTGTAGTTAGAGCAACAGAAGAAGCCTGGGACAGTTCAGCCATAACTTTAAACTTCTCCTGCTCATACATGCTTGGAACCATCTTGTCACTGAAGTGGACGCACAACGAGATATCATAGCGTGGCTCAAGCACGTTCATCACAGTTTAAACCGCTTGTTTTGCGCAACAGAATACGGCCTCCCATCTGCAGCTAAACACCCCAATAGCTTTTGTAATGGCTTTAGCCCGGTCGGATCGGGCAGCAAAAGGCTGCTTAAATCCTCTGCTCCGCCACTTGGACCGCTAGCGCTGACCATAACTATCGCTTGACAGACCAATCACGCGCACCATACAAATACTTTTTTTTTTTCTTTTTCGAATCTTCGGATCACGTGCGTACCAAACCGTGGAGTGGGATCGGCTGAGGCCTTCCCCCGGCTACACCCTCAGGCCTAGATCTATGCTTATTCTATCTGCCACTCAAGAAATGTTGCCTAGAAAAAAATTACATAATTGAGAAAGTGACCACATCTTAAAAAAATTGACGATGTTGCTGAAAAACTGTCAGCTACAATAGGCCACTACTAATTACTGATTTACATTAGATGCAGAATGTTGAGAGGACAGCGTCTCTCTCAGTGAACATGATTTATATAAGAATTATACAGTGACATACGTTTTTTGCCCACTCGTCATCTCTGCATGTCGCCATCTTTAACCTACAAACGGATCAGAGAACAGTTTCAGTAAATCAAAAGAAAAAGGATTTTGGGGTGGTAGTATCCAAAGGCCCTAATGAAGAGGTAGGAAAAGAAACAGAACACACCAGCTTCACACTGCACTGTGAAAAAATGTGGAAAGACGAATCTACTTCGAGGGAGGTCTCACTCCCACTGGCTCGTCCTTCTGTCGCCAAATCCAGCAACTAAAAAGATGAAATAAGAAAATTACTCAAGCGCTTCACAGATATGGATACTCAGTCATAACTGTAAAGTAAAATGCTCAACAATCATACATCATATAAAAACACTCAAATTCAGTACAATTCAAAATTAAATTTTATTTACAAAGCGCCAAATAACATCAACAGTGCTTTATGTTGTAAAGACTCTACAATAATACAAAGAATATTTTTTTTATTTTATGATAAATACATGTATACAAACATATCCACTAAAAGACTAAAATAAAAACACACAAGCCAAACAGCATTAGCCAGTCAAAGTAAGGCTGCCACCTGAGCTGTACAGTACCAGTTTCACCCAAAGGACAATTCCCGGCAAACATCCCACACCTAGTTACTCAAGTCAGGCAACTTTTAAGCAGACAGTTCAGTGAGCCGTCCTAGCAGATGTAGCAGAACTTGGAGAACAGCAGCTTTTTGATGCTAAAAGATAATTTTGCGCTGGTGTAGGCAAAGTCCTGCAAATATATCCGTCTGCATTGGATTTGGTGAAAACACTGGGTGAAACGAAAATAAACGAATAACGTAAAAACTAGACGCAGTTACTATCCCTCCACTTAGAGAGACAGAGGCGTCAGAGTGAACTTCGGACGTGGCTTCTACATTTAACACAGACGCTGTCACAAACAAATCCGGACGTCGGTGTTGAGAAAAAAAAAATTATATATATATATATATATATATATATATATGGCCCCAACTGACCGAGTGCTCAGTGAATACCTCAGGCAGCAGAAACCCAAGAAAGAGGAGGGAGACGAGGAACCATCATGGAAGGACAGGCCCCTGCACGGTATGTACCACCGGCAGATAGAGGAGGTGGCTGATATCCAGAAATCCTACCAGTGGCTGGACAAAGCTGGACTGAAAGACAGCACAGAGGCACTAATCATGGCAGCACAAGAACAAGCTCTGAGTACAAGATCCATAGAGGCTGGGGTCTATCACACCAGGCAAGACCCCAGGTGCAGGCTGTGTAAAGATGCCCCAGAGACAATCCAGCACATAACAGCAGGGTGCAAGATGCTAGCAGGCAAGGCATACATGGAACGCCATAACCAAGTGGCCGGCATAGTGTACAGGAACATCTGTGCGGAGTATAACCTGGAAGTCCCGAGGTCAAAATGGGAGATGCCCCCAAGGGTGGTGGAGAATGACCGAGCTAAGATCCTGTGGGACTTCCAGATACAGACGGACAAAATGGTGGTGGCTAACCAACCGGACATAGTGGTGGTAGACAAACAGAAGAAGACGGCCGTAGTGATCGATGTAGCGGTTCCGAATGACAGCAATATCAGGAAGAAGGAACACGAGAAGCTGGAGAAATACCAAGGGCTCAGAGAAGAGCTCGAGAGGATGTGGAGGGTGAAGGTAACGGTGGTCCCCGTGGTAATCGGAGCACTAGGTGCGGTGACTCCCAAGCTAGGCGAGTGGCTCCAGCAGATCCCGGGAACAACATCGGAGATCTCTGTCCAGAAGAGCGCAGTCCTGGGAACAGCTAAGATACTGCGCAGGACCCTCAAGCTCCCAGGCCTCTGGTAGAGGACCCGAGCTTGAAGGATAAACCGCCCGCAGGGGCGTGCTGGGTGTTTTTATATATATGTATATATATATATACATATAAAATTACATTTATGTTTGCTGTATGCACTTTGTTCGTTCCTAAGTTGTGAGTCTACACAACAGCCAAATTACTGACTTTAGTTATCAACGTTTGAAATGATGAAAGGACTTGAAAAGTTACCCACAATTAGCTGGCTGTCCAGATAAACACAAAAACACTTCAGAAGTACTTATACATAAAGTCCTGTTTACTCGTTCCCTGCCAGGAATATAGACTCCTGATTGGCCAGCATTTCTACACGGTTAGGATTTGACATGTTCTCGACTGCATTTTTTGTGATTTACATGTAGACGGAGATATTTGTTCAAAACTGCACGTGCAGACGGGTTTTTTTTTAAACAAAAATGTAAAATTTCCGTTTTTAAAAATACCCGTGTATGTTTGGACGTAGCCTTAAACTTCCTGCATGAAACACGCCTGCTGTTAAAGTTTCAACGAACTGACTGTGAATATTTTTACTTCCTGTCTTGGAGAGGTGTCTGAGCGATGCTCGGGTGCCTCTCGTTCAGACCCAACATTTTTCATTTCAACCAGGTGCACATGATCTGGCCGACTGTTAGACAGTAGGAAAAAAAAAAACCTTATAAAAAACCCAAAGATAAAACTTATCTGCTCTGAAGTCAAAGTTAACAGAACATGACGTGTTCTCTTCCGCTATGACATCTGTTGGCGACTATCAAGCCTTTGAGTCGCCGAGCAGCTGAATAGGGGAATATTGTTGACGCGCCCGCTGTTTAAAACGTAAGTCAAAGTTCCAAGTTAAAACTCCTTTATTTGTTATCAAATCCTTAAAATCCGTAGAAAAAACAGTGATCAAAAACATTCCAAGCTTGAGCGGTCAGCAAAAGTCGACTTCCCCCATCACCCACTCATTCACAAAATTTCCCTCGGGCCGTGAACAGGTGATATAGCAATCACTATTACTGACACCACGTGACTCAAAGCTACGCCTATCCATAACATTCCGGCCCCTAATTATTACATTTTTACAGTAATAATTACACATCCAACACCACAACTCACAACACACACTTCATCAATCACAGACACCCAGTGAGACAACATAACATACTCAAAAAGTTCACCAAAGTTATTTTCTCATGTCTTCTCTTCTTTTCTTCTGTCTGCACATGGTCAGTCAGTCATAGGCCAGAGGTTACCAGCACTTAGCCTAAATATAGTCAGTCTGTAATGTACATCTCATAACATTAAAATCAATTCAAAGTTAGTTATGTCACACTGTGTCAAAATGTCATAATCATGGGTCAGAGGCCTCCTGAAGAAGGCATATCTTTGTGATGGGTCTGCACACATGGCTGGTTGGGGTCTTAATCCAGACCTGACGCACAAGCCCCTTTTCATCTGGTGCAGCTCCGGTGACTCTCCCAATGATCCAGGAACCACGAGGTGCAGAATCATCCACTATAAGGACCACATCTCCGGGAACGAAGTTGCGTTTAATCCTTCCCCATTTCTGGCGCTCTAATTCTGTGACTGGGACTCTCTTTGCATATCCTCTAGATATAAGATCTGTCATGAAGGCAGTGTAGTCTTTGTGAAAGTCTTTATCTCTGATGAACCTTTTCTTCAAACCTAAGGCTCGTTGCTCAATTGCACGGTTGTCAGGCATTCTTATGTCTCGGTCTTTTAGTGGCAGGGCAATGCTGTAGTGCCAATCCCCCAAAGTCACCGTCTTGCTGGCCAATTCCAGGAACTTCAAGTCTTCCTTTGACAGCCCCATCTGTTCATCATTGCTGCTCTCAGGAAAATCCGTCTTGAACTGCTGTTTCCATAGCTTGTCCAGTGTGACAGCAGAAACTCTGTTGGCGGTAACTGTTGCCAAACATCCTGGCCTTCCACAGCATTCTCGATTAAGTGGCCCATTCACAGTCCAGCCGAGCACAGTCCTAATGGCAAAGGGTCCATCACCTACACTCCGGATGACCTCCAAAGGTTCTAGAGCTCTGGGCATATTCATGCCAATCAAAAGCTCCACATTGGCCTTAATTTCTGGCAAATGAACATGCTTCAAATGTGGCCAGTCATCCAGGTCCTGTTGATTTGGGATGTTACCAGTATCTACAGGCATTTTATGCTGAGTGAAGAGGTTAGGCATATCACAGTACATGTCACTGTCCAATCCAGCAACTTCAAGTTCAGGTACAATGAAACTGTCCACCACTTTCTCCTGTCCCATGGTGCGCAGGAGAATCTTTGTCCTCCTCCCAGCAATATTCAGCTTGTCCATAAGACCCACTGTACAAAAGGATGCTGAACTCCCTTGGTCCAGAAAGGCATACGTTTCCACTATTCTTTGATCTCTCTTTGATTTTACTTTAACTGGCACAATGGCAAGCTTACAGTCCTGTTCACCGGCCCCAGTAAGACCACTAGTCTGGATCGTAACAGGAATGTTATCTGCCTCATTATTAGGTTTGATTTCATTCTTCTCTTTGTGGTGAATATGGAGTATACTTGCATGTCAGAGACCACAGATTTTACATGAAAGGCGTTTTCTGCATTCTTTGTTTATGTGCCCAGTACACAAACAGCCAAAACAAATGCTATTCTTTTTAAGAAAAGAAATCTTCTTATTATGAGGTTTCTTATCAAGCAGAGCACATGACTCCAGTGTGTGTCTGCCTTTGCAGAAAAAAACAAGCCTTCACAGTGCTGTGACGATCTTGAGCCCCTGTCTGATTCTGTCTCTCAACATCAGAGACTGTTGTGGCGAAGCTACTTCCGTTAGCTTTTAGATGTGGAGAACGTTTCCCTCCATTGCTGCCCTTGGCTGCTAGATGTGTTGCTGGAACGTCACATAGATTTCCAAAGATGGGATCTGTTACAATTTTAACTTGACGCTCAAGGAAGGAAACAATGTCAATGAATGCGGCTCTGCGATGTTGCCTCTCCTGAATGTCATATGCTACTGTTCGCCATTTGTCTTTTAACTTATATGGCAGTCTTCTAATCACATCAAGCATATTGGCAGGTGTATTTAATTCAGAGAGATCATTAATCTCTTCCATTGCATTGCAGCATCCACGTAAGAACAAACAATATGCCTGAAGAGCTTTTCCATCTTCCGATCTAATCAGTGGCCATGAGTGAACTTTGTTCAAATAGGCAGATGCAATCACATGTCCATTCCCAAAGTGCTCATACAGCAGAGTCTTTGCCTTTACATATCCAGCACTTCCAGACATATGTTGGCAGCTTTTAACAAGTTCATTGGGCTGCCCCTTGGTGTACTGTGCAAGATAATGCAGGCAGTCACCAGCATCGCCAGTCTTTGCTTCTATGACCTGTTCAAACGAGCGCATAAAAGCCTGAAAATGTAAAGGGTCACCATCAAAGGTTTGAATCTCCCTTTTGGGCAGTGAAGAAAGACTTTGCTGATGGACCAACATACAAGTTAATTCATTTTGTTTTTCCATAATGGACAACAGATTTTCATTGGCTACTGGATGAGCAGCTTGTGGCTTAGGCAAAGGTGGAATTGATCCAAAAGCATCAGAAGGCCCCATAAGAGCTGGTGCAGGCCTTTCCCTTTTGATATTCTGTTGCACTGTTTTTACTTGAAGCTCTGCATTCCCAGTGATTGCATTTCCTTTTGTAAGCGTCTGAGGAACAAAAGTCTCTGCATCCGCATTAAGAATTTCAAGGCTGTTTCCCTTTGTTTTAAAATATGATTCCATTCCATTAGATTTCCGTGAAGTGACGCTCCGCATAGTGGATCCAGTTCTCAGCACGTTCACCTTTGCAACAGTTGCAGCTATATCTGCTTCAAGCTGAAGTTGTTCTTTCTTTCTCCTCAATTGTTCCTCTTGTTCTTCAAGAGAGTGTTTTTCTTTCAGCATATGTTGACGTGCGAGCAAGGCGGCCATTTCAGCTTCTGCCCTGAGACATGCAGATGAAGTAGATGATACTCTTGAGCTTGACCTACTGCCTTGATTTGACACACTGTCGGATGGCAACACGTCATCATTAACATCATTCTGAGGATTAAGAGATAATTGTGGTTCTTTTCCAGTGTGCTCTCGAACCTCCACTTCTCCTCCCAGGGAAGTTTCCTGTGACTGTGCCTTGTCAGATGATGGCCTCCCTGAATGTTTATCAGTTTCAGAAAGCCATATGTTAACATCCTCCATAAACCCTTTATTGTATTTAGCGATGCTTGAGAACCATGTATTTTGTTTATCTTTCTCATCAAATGAGATTAGAGAAAGTAAAGATTCATGCAATGCACTGGCATCCTTAAACAGGTGTGTTAACTCATCAAACTGTTTTTTGACTTGTGAATGATTTTTATCATCTTTCATTAGCTCTTTAAGAGACATAATAACACTTTTCATTTTGTTTACATGCCTTTTCCGATCTGTTTGGATGGTTTCAATTTTGTTTGCAAAAGCTTTCTCAGTGAGGGAAGTTATTCTTTTATCCTTTTCAGTTTTTCCAACAACAGATGCAGCCTGTGATCCACTCATTTTAAGCATTCAACATAAGCAGCATGCCAAAATCCAAAACAAAGGCAACAGCAATTCCTTCAAACTCAGTTGAATGCCTGCAGAGCCACAACTCACACACACCAAATCCAACAGCAAACGTAGCGGTGGGCGTGTCACGAAAACATCTTCGTATGGTCAGAATCCAAACTGCGTTCAAACAAACAACACGCAGCACAAAAACACAGTTTACATACCACCGTCGTCTTCTCCTTATCTGTCGGTCTAGCCGCTTTTACGGGTGTAGTGGCGGCGGTGTGTGGGCTCGCATCGGCGTTTATTCAGCGCTGATTGCGGGAGGCTCCATTGCCGTCGCACTTTTTGCTGACAAATGTTGGCGACTATCAAGCCTTTGAGTCGCCGAGCAGCTGAATAGGGGAATATTGTTGACGCGCCCGCTGTTTAAAACGTAAGTCAAAGTTCCAGGTTAAAACTCCTTTATTTGTTATCAAATCCTTAAAATCCGTAGAAAAAACAGTGATCAAAAACATTCCAAGCTTGAGCGGTCAGCAAAAGTCGACTTCCCCCATCACCCACTCATTCACAAAATTTCCCTCGGGCCGTGAACAGGTGATATAGCAATCACTATTACTGACACCACGTGACTCAAAGCTACGCCTATCCATAACAACATCCATTGACACAATCATTTAAAACTGAAAGTGAAAGAACATTTAAAGAAAATAATTTCTGATCATAAAGTGTAATTATTAACTGTTTGTACAAGACAACAAACTCAGGGCATGTCAGTTTGGACCCGTTTATGAACACACTCATACTGAGGAGGCTTTTACACGTTTCTATTTTGTTTGTTCTCCTGTTGAAGCTGCCAGCTGTTAGGAGCCACAAAGTATCTTTTTATCTGCTTTGAAACCACGTTTTTATTTCTAACCTGTTAGATTTTATTTATTTGTTTTTTCTCTACACACTTCTGCCTGAACCTTCAACTATCACAATTATAAACGCAAGTGCTTTTGCTTTCCAAAACCATCGGCGCTCGCTTGTGAGGATAATTTGCTGCTCAAGGAAGAAAACCAAAACATCACCGACCTTAAAGATGACATCCAAAAACTCTCTGATGAGCTGAAGAAGAAAGTCTCACTTATCCAATTTCACTGACCAGCGCCCTGACTGCACAATCTTAACATGCTCAGTTCAGCTCTATAGCAAACAGATGTGCCACCTGACCTCGGAGCTCCTCCCCATCAGTCATCCCCGGCGTTTGTTTATTTTTTTAAGTTTGTTCTCATCCATCAGTCACCGAGTGTTCATAAATGACAATGAGGTGTAAAACGAGTGCTGATATGATTTTATTACGTGTTTTCATCTTTATTGTGCTACCTAAAGTTGGTGTGCGAAGGTCTGCGTGGTATTAAAACAATGCTATTACAGAAATATTAGCTCCTGACATGGCTGGTTGGAAATTGAATTACTGGTTAAATATTCCCAATAAATATCCCGATATAGTTCTACTAGTTCCAGAGCTTCATTTAAACTGTACGATACTTATACTGACCCGGGTCAATGTAAAATAAAATTCTACCTGTCTGAACAAAGTCTGGATTCTTAAATCTTGCAGGACTAAAGGAGCCAGGATTTAATCATAAGGATTAAACGGAGTAAACTAGAAGCTTATACGTTTACTGTCAGACTCTGGGAAATGTTGTCAGTGATCAGTGACTCAGGTTAAAACTAAACATTTGGTGTCTTCAACTTTGAAGAGATGAAAAACAAAACCCAAAGTACAAATGTTAAAAATGCCAATATTTTTTAGTCAGGTGTGGGAAAGATAATTAAGGATACACACCATTCAGGACCATTACATTAATGTTGTGAGTATATGATTTAATCCCTGGCCAAACCTGTCATACTTAACTTACTGGACCAGCCGCATTAGCCTTTTGTGAGGTCCGTTTAATAAAGGGGACTCAAATGAACTGCAGCTCCCTGAGAAGTGGACTGTGGGCACAGAAACACATGTTCATTCATACAGCTGTAGCAAGCTGGCAGTCATTTTAAATAGATTTGTAACTCTGATGTCTGTCTCTCTGTTAGTCCTCACACTGGTTATCTGTCCAGGTGTGCTCTGCCTATGACTACTGGGACAGTGGCTAGCTCATAAAACTTATTGTTTCAGCACAAAAGTGATAAACTTAAACTGATACAGGAAAATAAAGACACAAAACTAAAACTGAGTTATTGATTCTTTCTGTCAGCTTCCTGTTTATTTAATTTTGGTTGTATTTTGACGAAACACTTCCGTTAGGTTCATGTGGTGCAGCCTTCAACTAAAAGAGAGCAGTTTTGTATGATTCATATTTCATAACAATCTGTCCTCTTGCATTTGAAACAAACTGTTTTGTCCCATTCCACTTTAAGACTAGAGTCTTCTGATTGGCTGCTCCTAGGTTTGACGAAAAGGAACAAATTTCAAAATCAGAGTTGTGTGCTTTGACAATATTAGGGACTTCCCCTCTCTATGAGCTCATACAAAACAACAAAAAAATAAAACTGAAACTTAGTATGTAGAACAGTCTGGTGCCTGAGCTTCAGATAGGTGGGATTACTTGTACATGCTACACTGACCTCATACAAAAGCATCCACCAACCATATACATATAACAGAGTGATGCCACTACTACAGACATCAAATACTTTTGTTCTCATGTTCCCAAGGTCTGTAGCCTTGTTTATATTTTCTGTTCCTTTTCAGTTTCTACTTCTCCTTTAGGAAATAAAGTTCTTTAACTTTTATGTTCGCGACTTTAATTCCTACTTTGTCTTTATCATTGTTGTAATTCATTTGTTTTGTACTATTATTACATTTTAGTTTCTATTTTGACATGACTGCTCTTGCCTCCCAAGTGGTCCTCTCTATCTCGTTTAGTGTGAGTTTCTTGGGTTTGTGTTCAGTAATCATTTTTGGGTTGTTTCCTGTTTTGATCATTTTTCTCTGGCATCATGTTTTATGTATGACTTCCTTTTTGTCAGAATTTCTCAATTGTTTTGACCCGCGTTTCCTTTTTGTGTATGTTGATAAGTTATTGTGCAGATATACAGTCTTGATTGAATGTACTCTGTGTGCCACATGGACACACAATCAATCTGTGGGAACCAGAATGCCAGCTGGGTTATGGGAGATCAGATACTTATTTCACTCCGTGACATGCAAATATATATATAATTGTTCAATTTAAAATATTACTCCTTACATTCAAAACTATTAATAAATTAGTGCCAAGTTATCTTAGTGAACTTCTCAAACCACATACTCCTGCTAGAACACTCAGATCTGCCACTCAACTACTTCTGACCCAACCCAGATCTCGGCTGAAGTCTCCGGGTGACCGTGCGTTTGCTCTGGCTGCCCCGGTACTGTGGAATAACCTTCCTCTCGATCTCCGCCCATTGCACTGTTCATAACACGACTAAAAACCCACTTATTCCATCTTACCTTTCCCTCTAGTTAATATTTCTTTTATGATTTTATATGATGCACTTTTATGCTCATTTAAATTCTTGTTTGCTCTGTACCTGTTGCTTTCCTATGTATCAGTGACAGTTATCTGCTTGCATACTTAGTACTTGCTTTGGTCCTATTTCTATTGTTTTCCTTCTATTCTCTATGTTACTTGTTAAGCACCTTGGCATACCCTTGGTTTTTAAGTGTGCTTTATAAATAAAGTTTATTATTATTATTATTATTATTACTATTTTAATATGGATTTTCTGGATGTTTGGTTGATATTCTGTCTTTCTCCATTAAAATAAAAATACCTTAAAAATTAGAAACTGTTACATTTTTTTTTAAAGTGGGCAAACGTATAAATTCAGCAGGGGATCAAATAATTATTTTCCCCACTGAGGCCTATTGGCTTCACCTCTGGTCGAAATAACATAACTGATTTAAGTGTAATTTATTTATATATTTATTTATTCATATTTTTTGAACCCATAGATTATTTAAAACATAATGCAGATGAACTCTGAGTGGATCTCTGATTCTGACAGAATATTAAGTATTTAAAATCAGCTCAACCTGCTCAAAAGCAGTCGTTTTATTCTCACATTGTAGTTCTCACATCAGGAACATCATTCTCAGTGCACTTCTATATACATTTAAGAAATTTTATTTCATAACAGGCTCACTTGTGAAAAGATATTTAAAAATCTGAATCCTTTATACATATGTCAGTCAATCAGTGATTGCTTGTCTGATCATTACACACCGAGTGTGTTGTGAAAAACAAAACAAAACACATGAAATTCCTAATTTTTTGCACACAGACTTGTTGTTTCTAGTAAACAAACTGAAAGAGCTGTGCTTTGTGAAAAAATGGTTCTCATGAAATGCCTGCAAAAAACATCAAGTCAAAATCAAGCGAAAACGAGCTGGTCCTGATGTTTCTAAAAAAGAAAATTAAGAAACTGAGATTCTGGGTTCATCCAGTTCTCATGAGCAGGCAGCAGCAGGGAGAATTTCATGGTTTGATGCAGGAGTTGAAGCTTTCATTCATATTTTGGGAGGTCAGTGCAGCAGTTTGAACTCTTGCTGGCAGAGTTGGGACCACATCTGAGGAGGCAGAGAAATCATTTCAGACATCCACTTGAATTGGAGAAGCATATATCTGTTTCTCAGGTAAAACAGTATTGTTTCATTATTGTAAATTCAGTACTGGTATGTGTGTTGTGCTATAAGAACACTAGTTGCTAAATACAGCAGTCTGATCTGTTTATTTCCATCTGAAAAATCAGAAAATTTGAGCTTAGTCTGAAAAATGTAACAAATTCTTCCAGCAAAATGACTCTGCTGCTGTTTATGATCACATTAAGAATGGGCGAATACGAAATAACTGCATACCCTTTGTGTCCAGTGTGTAAATGCCTTTAGACACCAAACAGTTTTATATTTTTATTAAAACCATAATGACTTTGGAAAGAGTATTGGAAAAAAAAACATGTAGGCCTGATCTAGAGTAAGAAGTGTTCAGACAAAACTGAAATGCAAAGAAGTCTTTGAAACTTGTGGTCCTGCAAGGTCTCCGTGATACAAGTCTTCTGATCTATATAGTCTGTTAAAGTCTAAGAATATAAAAAATATTGAGCTAAAATATTAGGCTGACTCTTAGGAGCTCATTCATCAGATGTCCAGTAGAGGGCATTTCCTGTACAGTTTACTAAGTGTGGTTAATTTCATTACAGAAGAACATACAGAGAACAAACTGTAGGTGTATTGAAAAACCTTTAATTACATTCTGGATTAACTGTGTCAGGAGTTGCTGAGTGGATGTGGAGAAGAGGACTCAAACACAGGACTCACGGTGAAGATTCAGGGTGTTTATTGTGAGAGACGAATGACGAGAATAGGAGATGGCTGACTGACTGATCTGAACTGATCTGAACTGAACTGATCTGAACTGATCTGAACTGAACTGAACTGAACTGAACTGAACTGCAAACATGTGGCACAGACAGCAGTGACCACATCAATGACGCGACGGTAAACAGAAGGAAACTGAGGACTTAAATACTCTGACAGATGAGGATGGTAATGAGAGACCGGTGAGTACACAGCTGAACATAATCTGGCTAATGACGCAAGAGACGAGCTGACACGGGGAAAACAGAAAGTGAGGACAACGTTGGTGTGGCAACATAAACTAACCGTGACAGAACTGAAAGCACTGGGTCAACGACCCAAGAACCCTGACAAACTGTAGTCGGATTATTTGACAAAAATCCATAAAACTATTCCAAACAAACATATTGTAACGATGTTTAAGTGTTGTTGGACAGTGACATGTTAGTTATCTCTGCACACTGTTGTTGTTCCTTTAAGATTCATGTTTGGTTGGGCTGCAGGAAGTAGTGAGGGTGGTGTACAGGAAGGGGTGGGGGGACCTGGTTGTTCTGTGTGTGTGCCAGGCTGAAGAGAGGTGTAATACGAGGGCGCTCTCCCCTGAGTTAGCAACCCGCTTGCTTATGTGCCGAATAAACGGACAAACTGAGACCCCAACCGTCTGGTTCTTGTGAATGTTACATTGGTGTCAGAAGTGAAAAAAGAAAAAAGAACCCCAGAACGCCCGACACCCTGTTGCTGGCGACGCTTGCCGTTACGAGACGAAGATGTTGCCGGGCAGGATTAAGAAGGAGACGGAGGAGAGGGAGGTTCGTCCGCGCTCGCCCGCCCATGGAGTGAGGGAAACGGCGCTGCGGCTGTCTGCCGAAGCTGGATTTTCTCCAGGTTTGACTAGGCTCGGGAACTGTTCACACAGCAGCCGCGATTCCGGCGGGAAGGAGTCGACCTCGCTTGGCGCGCCGTCACGTGATGTAAACAAACATGGCGGCGCCCAGCAAGCTGCAGCGAATATAAAAACGCCTAAGTTCAGCGGCAAGACGCCATGGGAAGTGTTTATCGCACAGTTCGAGCTGTTAGCTGTTGCAGCTGGCTGGTCTGAGGAACATAAAGCTCTCCAACTGGCTTTGTGCCTGTGTGAGGATGCAGCTGCATGCCGGCTGCTGCTGACCGAGGAACAGAGGGGAGATTATAATGCTCTGGTCGGAGCACTTCAGAGGCGCTTCGGGCAGTATAACCAACCAGTGCTGCTGAGGTCGGAGTTCAACAACAGACGCAGATTGTCAGGTGAGCCCCTCCGCATTTTGGCCCATGAAGTCGAGTGCCTTTGCCGGAGGGCGTATGACAGCATGCCACCATCAGTGCAGGCGGAGTTAGCTCGGGACCAGTTCCTGCAGGCCCTAAGCCCTAAAGAGCTCCGTATGCAAACTCAGCTTGCTCGGCCGGCCACACTCAGTGCAGCCCTGGAGCTAGCGTTGGAGAGGGAGATGCTTGCAGGATCCTCTGGGGGCGCTGATGACGCACACGTGGTGAGGGCTGTGTCTGCACCTGTGGAACAGATGGAGACGCCAGCGGGCCTGTGCAGTTTGGTGCAGGCAGCTTCGCTGCAGTCGCCTTCCCCTCGGGCTGGCCCACACCGCCGACCTCAGAGCTGCTGGGGATGTGGACAAGTCGGACACCTCATCAGGCAGTGCCCCAAGCTTGCAGCGGTTCAGGGAAACGCCCACGGGCCCGTGTAGGCGGGAGTACATGGGCCCGGGAGAACGACATCCCCACACCACCGCCACCTCCACCCATCACTGTGGGCTGGACCCAGGTTGGCGGCTTCTGCCATGTTCCAGTGACGATTGCGGGGGTGTCCTGTACGGCCCTGCTGGACACGGGATCCAATGCAACGCTGGTCCGACCCGATGTTGTCCCAACCGGAGCTGCTGTACAACCGACTAACGTGCAACTTAAGACGGTGACCGGTGATCTGGCCCCAATGAGAGGGAGGGGAGTGTTCCAGTTCAAGGTGGGGGACCTCGGTGTGTCTTATGCTGCCTGGGTGGCTGACGTGCAGGACGCCTGCATCCTTGGGCTGGATTTTTTACGAGCCATTGGTGGTGTACTGGACTTAGGCAAAGGCTTCCTCGTACTCCCTGATGGGAAGAAGGTGCCGCTTATTCCTCCCCCGGTCTGCACAGCATCTGCCGCGGCATCCACCTCCACCGCAGAGACCCCTGCAGACCCGCCAGCAGAACAGCGAGCGGAGGAGGAGGAGGGGGAGAGGCTCTCAGCAGTGAGGAGTATCTGGTCAAAGAACTGTGAGGGGCTGACTCCACAGCAGCAAGAGAGTCTATGGCAGGTACTAAAAGAGTTTAGTGACATTTTTGCCCTGAAAGACAGTGATGTTGGCTTGACACACTTGGTAGAGCACGTCATTGAGACCGGGGATGCCCAGCCTATTAAAGTGCGCCCCCGCCGCCTGCCCCTGGCTCATCAGGAGGCTGCAGACAGAGAGTTGTGTGAAATGATGAAGGCGGGCATCATAGAACCATCTGATAGCCCGTGGGCCTCCGCGGTGGTGATGGTGCCTAAGAAAAAAAGTCCTAGGATGCGTTTCTGTGTGGACTACAGACCACTCAACAAAGTGACGAAGAAAGACTCTTACCCCCTTCCCAGGATTGATGAGTCTCTCGACTTAGTAGCCGGGTCCTCCTGGTTTTCCACCCTGGACCTGCGGAGTGGCTACTGGCAGGTGCCACTGTCCCCGGAATCCAGACCGAAGACAGCCTTCTGCACTAACAGGGGACTATGGCAGTTCAAAGTCCTGAGCTTTGGTCTTTGCAACGCTCCTGCGACCTTCGAGAGGCTTATGGACAGTGTGCTGGCTGGCGTCCCATGGCAACGGTGTCTGGTTTACCTGGATGATCTTCTAGTGCACGGGAGCTCCTTTGATGCTGCCCTGGATGCCCTGAGACAAGTGTTGGAGAGGGTGGCGGCTGCAGGTCTGAAGCTGCATCCCGACAAGTGCCACTTCATGAGGAGGGAGGTGGAGTTTCTGGGCCACAAGCTGGGTCGGGAGGGCATCAGCACTTTGGAGGAAAAAATTCACACCATTACCGAGTGGCCCACACCAGCAGACCAGAAACAGCTCAAAAGCTTCCTAGGACTGGCGTCTTATTACAGGAAGTTTGTGAAGGGCTTTTCCTCCATAGCCGCACCACTCTTCCACCTGCTGCAGAAGGACCGTGACTTCATCTGGACCCAGGACTGTCAGCAGGCGTTCGACACCCTCCGCAGATCGCTGACAGAGTCCCCAGTCCTTGCCCCCCCTGACCCCGCCCTGCCTTTTGTCCTGGACACTGACGCAAGTAATGTGGGGCTGGGAGCAGTGTTGTCGCAGGTTGGGCTGGAAGGGGAGAAGGTGGTGGCGTACTTCAGCCGGGTCCTGAACAAGAGTGAGCGGCGCTACTGTGTCACACGACGAGAGCTGTTGGCTGTGGTGGCGGGGGTGAGACACTTTAAGTACTACCTGTGCGGCACAGCATTTGTTATCAGAACTGATCATGCTGCCCTTCAGTGGCTGATGTCTTTCAGGGAGCCAGAGGGACAGGTGGCTCGCTGGCTGGAGGAGCTCCAAGCCTTCAATTTCACTGTGGAGCACAGAGCAGGGACGCACCATTCTAACGCAGACGCCCTCTCTCGCCGCCCATGTGCTGCAGCTGGCTGCCGTTACTGTGAGAAGCGAGAGGAAATAGAGCGGGAACTCACGACAATAGACGGAGCAGCACAGCTCGCCTGCAGGGCTCTTCTGGTGGTGGATGCAGCGGAGTGGAGGGCACGGCAGGAACAAGACACGGATCTGCTGCCGGCCCTGCAGTGGCTGAAGAAGGGGGAGCAACCCCTTTGGGATGAGGTCACTGGGTTTTCCATCTGTACCAGGGGGCTGTGGGCCAAGTTTGCAGCTCTCAGGCTGAAGGAGGGGGTGTTGGAGCGTGCCTGGATGGATCCTGCCACGGGGGAGGAGAGGTGGCAGGTTGTGGTGCCAAGGTCGCTGAGGTCAGCTGTGCTGGAAGCCTGCCATGGGAGCACTGGCTCTGGCCACTTTGGGGTCTCCAAGACTCTCCGCCGCCTCCGCCAGGGCTATTACTGGGGTCAACAGCGGAGGGATGTGGAGGACTTTTGCCGCAGCTGTGATGCATGTTCCTCACACAAAGGGCCACAGGACCAGTCCCGGGCTCAGCTTCAGCAGCAACCAGCAGGAGCCCCAATGGAGCGAGTAGCTGTGGACGTCATGGGCCCATTTCCTCGCACAGACAGAGGAAACCGCTATGTTCTTGTGGCCATGGACTATTTTACCAAGTGGCCGGAAGCATACGCCATCCCAGATCAGGAGGCTGAGACTGTCGCTGATGTATTAGTGGAGGGGATGTTCAGCCGCTTTGGAACAGCAGAGACCCTCCACAGTGACCAGGGGCGTAACTTTGAGTCCAAGGTATTTGCTGCCATGTGTGAACGCCTTGGGATTAAGAAAACCCGCACCACCCCACTTCACCCCCAAAGCGATGGGCTGGTGGAAAGGTTTAACAGGACGCTGGCCCAGCAGCTAGCCATCCTTACCTCAGAACACCAACGGGACTGGGATTACCATCTTCCCCTTACCCTCATGGCCTACAGGTCGGCAGTGCAGGACTCCACCCAATGTACGCCTGCCCTGCTCATGTTAGGGAGAGAGCTGAGAACTCCTGCAGAGTTGGCTTTTGGGAAATCCCCGGACGCGCCAGAGGCACCACCGGGCCGGGACTACGCAAGGAAGCTGCAGGACCGGCTGGATTCTGCACATTCCTACGCCCGAGAGCAGCTGGCGAAGGCAGGCCTGCGCCAAAAGAGGAATTACGACATCACCACTACGGGGAGGCACTTCCGTGCTGGGGAGCTGGTGTGGGTCTACAGCCCAAAGAGGAAGAAGGGACGGTGTCCTAAACTGGATAGCAGCTGGGTGGGGCCTTGCAGCGTCCTAGAGCGAGTGGGGGAGGTTGTTTACAGGGTGCAGTTGCCTCCTAGGGGGAGGATAGTAGCGCTGCACAGAGACCGGATGGCCCCCTACAGAGGACAGTCCCTCCCCTCCTTTCCAGAGGGACTGGGGCTGCGTTCCCCTCCCTCGGACTCTTCACCCCAAAGCCCCGAAGCTCCGCGTCCACCTCAGGGGCTCAGGAGGTCAAGGAGGGAACGTAGGCTACCACCCCGCCTCAGAGACTGTGTCGTTCCCTCGGGGACGAGGAACTTATTGCTGGGGGGGCAGTGTAACGATGTTTAAGTGTTGTTGGACAGTGACATGTTAGTTATCTCTGCACACTGTTGTTGTTCCTTTAAGATTCATGTTTGGTTGGGCTGCAGGAAGTAGTGAGGGTGGTGTACAGGAAGGGGTGGGGGGACCTGGTTGTTCTGTGTGTGTGCCAGGCTGAAGAGAGGTGTAATACGAGGGCGCTCTCCCCTGAGTTAGCAACCCGCTTGCTTATGTGCCAAATAAACGGACAAACTGAGACCCCAACCGTCTGGTTCTTGTGAATGTTACAATATATTAGAAAATCATTACTTGTTAGTTGAAATAAGAAATAAGAAAAATAAAGATGCAGTTTAAAACTATATATGTGATCTACAAGCTTCATCATATTTCTATCTTTAGAAAGGAAATCACTTCTAAAGACTTTACTCCTCTGATCTGAGACATGAAATTATTTTATTTTCTTACTTCTTGGATCATCCTAATCATTAAGTTCATCCTCTGTTCTCATATGAGCTTGAGCTGCTGTTAAAAAACACACCTGCAGCCATGACTTTGAATTATTTCTTTAAGATCAGGTTGGTATCAGGTTATCTCCTCAGGTAAAGAGGGAGCTACTGATTTGTTGGATATATAAATGATTTTAAAATATATTTCACTAATTTTATTAATGCCAATTTTAGCTCTATATCAGCTTCCAATTAATGTTCTCAGAGAGGATGTTCCAGAAGTGCTTATTGCTTATTCCCCTTGCCAAGTTCAGATTTTATACATAAACGGCCCAGTAGATGGCGATATATCTCCACTTACTGACTGATGAAGTGACGCTGCATCTGGATACACATCTGGCTCTTTGATGGCCTAGGGCAAGCTGATGGCATAAGATGTAAGTACAACTCCTCCGGTTTCATATGCAAAAAAAAAATCTTTAGTCTGCTTCTTAAACCAGGCAAAGATCTTACACCCAAGCAGTTACCACACAATCTCACTCATAAATTCAAACCTTAAAATACTTTGTCAGAAGATTATTAAAAATCACCCCATACATAATCCATGCTGACCGAACAGGTGTGTAGACACTAAACCAACAATACATGCAGACTACTTAATGTAATAGATTATGGTTCCATCAACAAATTAAAAACCACAGTTGTCTCTTTAGATGCAGAGAGCGCATTTGAAACTAGAAATTTTCAGCAGCAGTTCTACACAAATTTAGATTTGGGGATGAATGTTGATTTGTGTTGATTGTTCCCACACAAACACACACGCACATGAACTTTTGAAAATGTGATGACAAACAGCCACAACACCTTCTATGCCAGGTTTGACAGGCTGAATACAGACACTCCGTCATAGGCCCCTGTGACCCCTCTGAAAAAAGCTGTCGGACTGATGGAAAAACAAAAACACAGTACGACTTTACCTCATTTCGAATGTACAATGGGATAAATCACTCATTAATGTGCAATACTCACAGCTGGATAGTGTTGCAGCTGGATAGTTTAGTGGTAAGACTACACACCTCGGGAGTGGGGATCACAAGTTCAATTCCCACCTGTTATTCAGTAAGGGTCCTGTCTACACTCCCTATGCTAAAAACCAGCCCCAGAGTAGCAGCCTGTCCGCAGTTCAGGACACAAGCTGTTCACTGTATGTTGTACTGTGTATGTGACAAATAAAATTTGAATATACTCAGTGAAATGTGCGATGCTATTACACTATTTATATATAATATACAATTAGAAGTTTCACCAGCAAGTACTGTAAGAATCACCACCCTTAAGAGTTTTTTTTAATATCTTTTAAAATATCACACACACGTTTTTGTGTCACCAACGCAACAGCGTTTTATTTCTAAAGGCTGAGTGTGTACTCTGTTTAAAAACTGACGTGCTCTGTCTACCTATTGATCACGATTCCGAAATTCAGATTTTTAAACTCTTATGAACATTCATGAAACACAAATTTTCCCATACAGAATAAAGTCATATTAGAACCGTTTATTTATTTATTTCTTAAAATAAAATGATCAAATCACCTAGAGATAGGAAACCCTCGTAGATCTGTAAAATGAGGTGTGGTTAAATTAAATCAATTAAATTTTTAAAATTAAATGACTGGTGAGACATTGTTACCAGCCAGGATTTGGAAACACATTTTTTTGACCAGTTGTAGATAAATGTAAAAAGTCATATCAGCATTTCAGGGTTGTCAAGGCATCGGTAAAACAACGCATTACTTTTAAGAGCACATATGCCTTAAGCACATAATAGACTACTCATACGATAAAAACATCAAAACCATAATATTATCTCTAGATGCAGAAAAAGCATTTGACAGAGTTAACTGGAAATTTTTATTCGCAACTTTACACAAATTTGGTTTTGGAAACTCTTTCATAAACTGGATAAGAATATTATACAATTCCCCAACAGCTCGTATCAGAACAAATGACCAGACATCCTCCAGCTTCTGTCTCCTGAGGGGCACCAGACAGGGATGCCCACTCTCCCCTTCACTTTTTGCAATTTTTATCGAACCTCTAGCAGCAACATTTAGACAGGCTACAACAATTAAGGGCATAAAATGTAAGAACATAGAACATAAAATCAGTCTCTATGCGGATGATGTGTTGCTTTTTCTGCAAAACACACAAACCAACCTCTCTGAGGTAATTACTTTAATAAACTGGTTTTCAAGAGTTTCAGATTACTCAATTAACTGGCCAAAATCTACAGTTCTCCCCATTAACTGCTCCTTCCATAATTCTTCCTCTGCCCCACTGCAATCCGGAAATATTAAATATTTAGGTATTAATGTCTCTCCTAAGCTTTCAGACTTAACTAAATTAAACCACATCCCACTTCTAAAGAAAGTAGAAGGCGATCTGACTAGATGGAAATCTTTACCCATATCACTCATGGGAAGGGTCGCCACTATAAAAATGATGATCTTGCCAAAAATAAATTACTTATTTTTGATGATCCCTAACAAACCATCACAAGATTGGTTCAGATCTCTGGATTCATATATTTCCAAATTCCTTTGGAAAGATAAACCCCCGCGTATCAGCTTAAAAACGCTACAAAGAACCAAGGATAGAGGAGGATTAGATCTGCCTAATTTTTACCAATACTTCTTAGCCAACAGGCTTCAGTTCATCTCAGAATGGTTAAAACATACCTTCTCAGTTGAGCCCTGGCTAGATGTTGAACAGGCACTATGCAAGGATCTAGAGATTTCAGACCTACCATTTATTAGCTCAAACATCAAAAGACATGAATGCTTTAAAAGTATCAACATCAGCTTTTCTCTGACAGCATGGTGGGAGTTTCTAAAAATAACGGAGTCTTCATTAATTCCATGCAAACGTACACCTATCTGGAATAACCCTGACATATTACAAAACAATAATATGATTAATTTCCCAGAATGGAGTTGTAAAGGAATTAAATACTTAGAACATATATTAGAGGGAACAGAATTTATTCCATTTGACAGACTAGTTGCACAATATGGGATCAACAAGACAAGATTTTTAGAATATCAACAAATTAAATCCATAGTAAAAAAGAAATTTAACCTCAGTCAAGTTGAATTACAAACACCACTAAGTGCGGCACATTTCCTTACTCTTAAATCCCCCAAATTATTATCTAAAATATACAGAACACTTTCTAAATTAGATGAATCAATATCCCTTCCTATTGCAAAGTGGGAAGCAGATTTATCAGTCAGCTTAGACCAAAACGTCTGGTCTGAGATTTGCTTAAAAACCTTTAAATTAATTAAAAATCCCAGTCTGCAATTAATACAATACAAAATACTACATAGAGTGCACTATACAGGTCATCGGATGTTCAAGATGGGCTTTACATCTTCCAACAACTGCTCACACTTTCAAGGCAATACACCAGACAATTACATCCACGCTCTTTGGTTCTGTCCACCAGTGCAAAAGTTTTGGCGCGAGATATGTGAAGACTTATCAAAGTGTCTGAAATGTAACATTCCAACTTCCCCCTTAGTGTGTCTACTGGGCAGCTTAGATAATGTCACTTCAGAAAAGAATATAGCCCATATGATCTTCACTGCCCTATGCATAGCCAAGAAAACAGTCCTCATGAACTGGAAAAATAAAAATAATCTTAATTCTAACCAATATAGAAATTATCTATTAGATTACATTAGTCTTGACACAGCCTCTGCCACCACATTAGATCAATTGCTCTGGGCCCCTTTTATCAGCTCCATCACCTAGTGGGGGTGGGGGGTCATAGTTTGGTCCCGCCTTCACTGTTGTGATTGGTGAGGGGGTAGGGACAGGCTTAGGGCGTCGGGGGGTTCCCCGGAGGCATCTTCCTTGGGGGGCTCAACCCGGGGTAGCGGTCACGTCCGGTTGGGGGCTCTGTTGGCTCTCAGGTGACTGTTTCCTCGCGGCTGCGTGCAGCGGGGCTAGGGGAGGGTCTGTGCTGACGGACGTGGGTTACTGACCTGGCAACCTGGCTGCCCCTGGGTGGGTCCGGGATGGGCGTGAGGTTCTGGGGGCGCTCCGTCTCTGGGCTGGGGCCCGGGCCGGGCCTCGGGGGCTTGGGTCCTGGTTGGTGTGTTGCCGGGGTTGTGGGCGGGTGGGTGCATGGGGGCCCGGCCCTGGAGCAGGGTGCCGCCGGTGCGTCGAGCCGCCTGGGGGGCTCTTCAACTGGTGGGGGGGATGGTCACATCTTGCAGGAGCTTTCTTCTCTTCAGGAACTCTCTCTGCAGGAGGGGGAGATACAGGAGAGGTGGAGGAAGATCTCAGCCTGGGCGTTTACCGTCTTATGTAGTCTGGAAGATGTGTGGATGGTGGGGTGGGTGCAGTTTTCTCTGTGGTGGGGTTGGGTGGACTGTCCAGGGCTCTGTGGAGCCGGAGGGCGCTACTGCACTGGGCCCCGGTCTGATGGGCCTGGGCCCCCTTTCCCTGGCGGGTCGCGAAGGGTGGGAGTGCCTACTGGGGTCAGCGGGGGAGCTGGCCCCAGGGAGGGGTTACCTGCCCCTCCCTTCCTTCCCTCCCCATCTCCAGCTGCCTCCCTCTTCCCGCTCCTCCACAACCACCCACACATGCAGGGCCTTGGAGTGGGGGTATGTCACCAGGGTGCAGAGGAGGCTACCCCCCCCCCCCGTCCCCTTCTGGCTGCCTCTGCCTCAATTTTATCCCACAACTTAGACATTCACATTATTCACACTCTCATTACACATACATATAGGATCTTGGGGGTGGGCACAATCACGGAGTCCAAATTACCATCAGGGTGTACACCTCACCCCTGGCGTCGTTGCCCACCTCTCAATTTTAAATACACTTAGACATTGAGGGCTAGCAGGAGGGACCATGCGCTTACCTGCTGCTCTCTGGCAGGTAGCTCCATGCCCTCCTGGGTTTTAATTGCACCTTAGAACACACATGCATCAACACTACAATGAGCGGGTGGAGGGAGGTTTGGAGTCTTCTCCCACCCCCATTCTCTACGGCCTGCTGGAGCGGGAGGGCTAGGAGGAGTTGGCCGTCCGACTGCGGTCTGGAGTGTGGGGCCTCCCTGCTGCTACGGAGTCGGGGTGGTCTGCCTCCCCCCACCGCAGGGAAAAGGGTAACACCACCTGGGTCTGGGTGCAGTTCCCCCCTCCAGGGGCGAGGGTACCTAGACCCGGTTTGTAGAGTACGCTTGGGGAGTGTGATCGTGTGTACAGCGTCTCTTTATGTCTGTCTCCACGTTGGTTGAGTGTGGAGTGAGTGCATATGAGAGCATGAGGGTGGGAATGGATGTTTGTGTCTGTGTGTGCCTGTATGTCTGTGTCTATATGTCAGGTTGGGTATCAGACGCCACCTCTCTGGGGACACCTCAGGCCCTCCAAGGTTTGGAGGCCTATCTCCACCCACCACCACTTCCCCTGCCGGTGGCGGACTCCCTCAGGTGTCGGTGCGTTGGTGGTTCTTTGTGTCTGGGGGTGGGCGCCCAGGTACACACCGGCTCACTCCTTGGCGGCCGCTTATCGGGGCCTGGAACCTGGGGCTCGCTCGGACCACTTCGGAGGTGGGGTGCCCCCGGCCTCTCGGCCTGGGGCTCGGTCACTCAGGCACAGCTGGCTGCCGGCGGAGCTCACGGGCGCGTCACTGCAACTCCCCCTGGCTTCTGCTCCGCGGCTGCTGAGTGAACCCTCATCTGGGACTCTCCTCAGCTCTTGCTGGGACAGTGGCGCGGCTGCCCCTCTGTTGGTTTTCCATGGTCTCTTGTGTTCTGGGGGCCTCTGGATGTCTGGAGTTTTGATCTCCTCCATACCTGCTTCATACCCTGGAGGACGGGGCTGTGGCCCCCCCCCACACTCCCTAGCAGATCGTTACATGGAGAAACCTTTGGAATACAAGCACGCTGATCCACACAGGTATGCACACGGGTGTTCACTGCTCGTAGACTTAAATTACACCTTTCTTGGCTACTACTTCGAAGCACATCTGTCCTGCGTGCTGCACAACAACATTGAATATTTAGTATATACTGCTGTTTACACTTAGCTAGATTAATGCGATGGTGTTGTGTTTAGTATGTTGCTTTGTTTTTTTTGTCTTCTATTCTTCTCTCAACAGGTGATCCAGGAGATTTTTATTTTTTTTCTCCCCCCCTTTCTCACTGTCCCTCTCCCCTTCTGTTTTTCCTTTCCTTCCTCTTTCTTTCTCCCTTTCCTATCCCTCACTGATGTTACAGACATTTTCAGATGTCTGTAACATCTGAAAATAAAATATAATAAATAATAAAAACAAAGATCGACCAAATGGACCAATACGGCAATGCCACGAAGATCCATTTGGCAAAGTAAATCCATTGGGTATCCTTGTTGGTCTTCAGACAACAATTCTGATGGCTAAAGAACCAAATGGGACAGGCAAAAAAAAAAAAAAAAAAAAAAAAGAGCACATATGCCTGTATAACTGTTGCAGAGACACATGCAGAATCCATAAAAAGTAGTTTCATTAAAACATGATTGATTGATTAAATTAATACATGGGTAAACCATATGAACCCAAGTGAACCCAGGGACTCACATGAACTAGCAAAAGTGCCTTGTACAGGGGTAGGTGCAGGCGTACACGGACGCACATGAACCCGCACCGCAACAAAAGTGCCTACATATTACTACTCACATTTTCTTAGAAAGGAACAACGATGTTGTTGTGAGACTTTTTTCACTGATACTTGTGTTGATAAGATCACGATGAATCACAAATGTTCAGGAAGGTTTGTTGGGAGGAAATATCCTAAATGTTTTATCAAAGAAATAACAGTGGTTTCTAATCTGTTGATGGAAGAGTACTACTACAGTAATATTACATGTACCAGTCTGTGTGTACTACTGGCTGAGTGTCTACCCTTTTTCTAGTTTTCTGGTAAGGACTCTTCTAATTATTTTTTAGGTCAGTGAAGCAGTAGCTGGATGGGAGTGTGGGGTCTTTGGCTGGTTTAGGTAATGCTGGCAGAGTTGACGTTTGGAATTGCTGTGTGATCACTCTGAATTTGAGTAATTGACCCTGTGCACGAGAAAATGCTAACTTCCTGGTTTGAGACTGTATGTGGGGTTGTACATTTCCGGTAGCTTTACTTTGCAGTCAATCACTACTGCGAAGATATCCTCCAAAATCATGTCCAAAACTCGAAAACGGAAAGATCGCGTTGAGTTGCAAAGAGAAGGTGGGAACACTCACCGCTGTTGTGTCATAAAAAATCTAATGATCAGTTTTGACATTTAAAGAGTTTAGATCGATCAGTTGTTTACATCACTCAACACAAGCAGAACTGCATTACTGCAGCAGAAGACACATCGTCCACACTCAGAAGCACATCTCTGTATAGTGACTGGTCTGATGATCTAAACAGGCAAATGTTCAGCATTCAAACTACAGGTGAAGAATAGTCAAACCAGATGTTTCCCCGTTATGTCGAGATCAGCTAGTCAAGTACACACCTACACAGCATGTTAACATGCTGTTAGCATGTTAAAAAACCCACACAAAAAATGAATGATTGCTGGTAACGGTTTCTATACGTTAGTATTTACGAAGGGTATGTTGTGACTGGGACAGCTGAGAAATATAACATTTGAATCCCTTTTCTCTTTTGCTCTGAGGCGCGGGGAAAAAATATCGACAAGTCGATGAACATCATTTACAGATATATTGGGTAAATGCCCGAGACATCTATAGAAATGTAAATCGCCGCTTGATTCATTCATTTGCTTAACTTGTTTTGGACCGTAAACAAGGTGTGAATAGGACACCGTAAACAAAGCTCCCCACAGGAGTTTCCGCACCGGAAGTAGCATATGCTAACGTGCACACAGTCAATTGTTCTGAAAAATAGCGGATGTTAGTGTTGGACACAATTCTTTACAAAAGTGCTGGAAAACCATCCGGACCTGGAACTTTATTAAAGCCAGGCCTGAAGATTGACGACAACAACTGAAGGAAAAAATATGAGAAGCAGAGGAGAAGCCTAAGTGGATGCAGAAAGTGAGTTTCTATTTTTATTTCATATTTTATGCAGAGTTGTAATACAGCTACGTCAGGTTGGAATGCGTTCAAATAAACTTGTTTTAAAGTAGTCTTGAAGTGAAGCAATGACTCAGAAGCACTGAGCTGTTGATTAAAAACAGGGAACTTCCTGCTTTCTTTTCTTTAAGAACATTTCCTTCTATCAAACCTTCCTGGATGTTTGTGATTCATTACAAGCTCATCAACACAAGTGTCACTGGAAACATGCACCGAAGACACCAGTGGATTTCAACCTACAAGTGTTACAGGTATTTCCACATCAGTATTCAACTTTCTGTCATATTTGTTCCAGCCTTACAGCAGCATCCTTGTTCCTTTTGGACTCTCATGATGGAGATAAGCGAGTGGTATTCAAAGATTAAAGATCTTACTTGGCTGAGCTGGCTGTTTACTCACAGGCTGATGTCCAACAGAGGCATCCAAAGCATCTCAGGGGAATATTTTCTTATTGAAAGGTGTGACAGCTTTACTTCCCGCTCAGTGATCTTGACACTATACCATTTTTTTCTGAATTCTTACTTAAATTTTCTGAACTAAAGTAAATTGTCAGAATAAATCAAACAGTAATTCCCACAACATGCAGTGCAGATAAAAAACATTTACTAAATGTTTTGTCTCATTATATTTTCTTATTTGAATGCAGAATCCATCGTTGAAGCTGCTGAGTGGATCCATTTTGGTTTTACTTTATACTTTTCTGCTTGTGTAGAGCTGTAAGATCACCACATGTCATTTTAAATGGTTGAACACCTCAAAACATTAAATTCAGGTCAATTCAGCTTTATTTATATTCCCCCAAAATCATACGAGTCAACTTAAAGTACTAGTCAACTGGCTCCTCTTACAATGTAAGTGAGCAGACTCATCATTTACATTTTTGCCAGACCATTTTCTACTAACATTTACATTTATAATAATAGATTACACAACGTTGGAGGATAAATTGCATTACAATGGTTGTCTTTCTGAAATTGCGAAGTCATTTAGAAGACTTTGGTTGGCATGGATAGTGCTATAAAAAAACCCTCTGTAAAGAAAGAACAATCCCTGACTCAGAGGTCTACTGAGCCAAGTATTCCGTTAGCTTTGACTATTACCGCTTTATGATTATGAATTTCTATCTTTAGACAGTAAATAATTTCTAACCACTTTATTGCTCTGATCTGAGACATGAAATTATAAATTCTGCCCTTCTTGGATCATCCTGGTCATTGTGTCCATCCTCATATGAGCCTGAGCTGCTGTTCAAAAACACACCTGCAGCCACGACTTTGAATTATTTCTTCAGGATCAGGTTGGGATCTTTCTGTCCAAGGATTGTGTTTCCACTGGCAGTCTTTCCACTCCCAGACATTCCCAGAAGAACAAGGTTCACTTTGATGCCAGTGTGCTTACTTGAATAACAAAAATTATGTTATACATATTATAATAGATGACAAGTTTAGGTGTAAGTTCAGATACATGAACACAGTTCTGAACAATGAGCGTTTAGTGAACTGTCTCTGAACATAAGGTGTTGTATGGATTATGATTTACTTGCTCCTCTCAGCTCAGTGTACGGTGTGTAAAAATGGGTAACAGGATCAGTGCACCTAAAGTACAAACAAAACCATATTTAGTTCTAGTGTTGAGGCAACCCTTCCCTTGTACACAATATTTACAACATACTGTAAAGCAGTGGTTCCCAAACTTTTTTTGCTGGGCCCCCCTTATGTTTTACAAGAAAAATGTTCACGCCCCTGCGCGCACGCGCACACGCACACACACACCCTCCAACCACACACGCCCATATTTTGCTCCATTGCGGTTTATTTCACACCTCAAACATTTAGTAAACAATTAAGCAAATACAAGTAATCTGCAATAAATTACAGGTCGTATTAAAATAAACTACTAACTCTTTTACGCTGCGTCCACACCTACACGGGTATTTTTGAAAACGCAGCTGTTTCGTCCATGTAAACGGCGTTTCGAATCACCGAAAACTGAGATTTTTTTAAAAATCCTTTTTTGCGTTTACATGTGGACGAGGAATACAGAGTTCGTCACACAACGTCAAAGGTATGTGCCTTTTTCCACGTCACACTGTGCGCCACGTTATTGTTTACATGAGATGAATTGCAGATAGATAGAGACAAAATACTGTTAATCTGGCTATCTGCAGGTTTTACACGCTTACATACACATACATAACTGCAGGTAACAACTTTACATGTGACAAATAAAGGATTGATTGATTGATTGATTGATTGATTGATTTTTTTTTATCACAGTTCACTGAAGCTGATAATGAACCTGATGTTTCAGAATATAATAAACCATATTATGCATAGCTTAAGAAAATAATTTACATTTAATCTCTGGCTGGTAATGACTCCATGTGACCAGTGATTTTGTAACAAAATCACCCCAACATCAGGAAATAACATTAAAAACAGTCTTTCTATTATTAAAGGCAAACGTTAGTCCAGTCATAATTATAAAGAAGCAACGTCATGTAAAAATAAAACAATATGATTTTTCATGCTTTAATATATAAAAATATTTACCCAGAGTTACAACAATAAATGTTTTATTCTTTTTTATTATTTTTTTTCTGTTGTGTTTAAAGCTACCTTCACTGTGTGAATCAGCTTGTCCAGTCAGTGGTTTATTTAAAAAAAAAGATGTAAAACTGCTTCAAGTAACCATATTTTAAAAATGCATTTCTTCTTGTTTAAATGATAATGTAGTAAATGGCATATAGAAGGCAATTATTTTATTACTATCTTCCAGTTCAATATACAGAATAACTTTCAGACTCTAAATTATTATTTTTTTATAATTCAAGTATTTATTAGATTTTGCATTTTATAACAGCAAATACAAAGATGCAGCAACCGAAAGGAAGAAGCAAACAAACAAAAAAAAACAAACAAACAAAAACCAACAACAACCCCCCCCCCAAAAAAAAAAAAAAAAACGAAAAAAAAAACCCCCAAACAAAACAAAAACAGTGAGGTTTTAACATATCGTTAGCTTCATAGCATAAGTGCCTAAGTCATTGACTTAGTCAAATGACTTAGGCAATTATGCTATGAAGCTAACGATATGTTGTATTAAGCTCAAATGTCCAAGTCAGGTAGACATGTAGGTGCAAAAACTGTCCCACTGTTCCACCGCAGCTTCCGTCACATGATGTATTTTTCCCAGCATCTTTTCGCACGCAACATTCCCAATCATTCTTTCTTTCCACATTTTAAGCGTTGCAGTATGGGAGTCCTTCCAGATTTCCAAAATGACACAGGCACATGTTACCAATGCAGTACTTAACACTCTAAACTGGTGTTTATTTAATTGCGGCACCTCTCTTTTGTCTCCTAGTAGACATAATTTAGGTGATCTGGGTAGGTTACGAAGTGTCCACCCCTGCAAATAATTCAGTACAGTGTTCCAAACTAGAAAAACCAGCGGACATTCCCAGAGGGCATGTATCAGAGTACCTTTGGCTTGTTGGCATTTCCAACACAAGTCATCTCTACCAATCCCCATTCTATACAGCCTTGAAGGAGTATAATCATATCTGTTAAGAATTTTGTATTGAATAAATTTTCCCCTGGCTTCCCTAATGTATAATCCATTGTTCGACAATATAGAATCCCATTACTACCAGACTCTAAATTATTCATAGCTCTACAGAAAAAGGCCAAATGTCTAAGCACGTGATTTTAACTCATACATGAGGTAATGTTGTCTGTTATTCTAACAGCCCGGTCACTGTGTCAATCAGATTTTTCACTTGCTGTGAACTCGACTTTCTGTTCTCAAAGAGAACACACCTGTTTCCACACTGTTTAATAATTTCCCTCAGACCAGGATGGCCCTTATGCAAAAACTCCTCAAAGGTTATTTCTCCCTGCTGCAGGTCGTCTCCTCTGGTGAACAGTACCACTGTTTTTTCTTTAACTTTACTCCCAAAAGCTTTTTCTAATTTACCCACTATGTCTCTCTCACCATCTGTAAATCTGCTCACATGCATCACAACTAAATAGACACAAGGTTCTGACTTGCAAAGCTGTTTGCATTTTTTAACATGTTTGCTCTTAACTGATGATTTGATTTCATCATCAAAGATATCTGGAGTATCAATTACAAACAGGTGTAGGCCATTTCTCCTTGTTTCTGCCGCCTGGCACTCTGTGGTGATCGGCTTTGAACTCGGTTTAGAAATGAAGCTCTTCTTTCCAAGGATGGTGTTCCCACTGGCGCTCTTTCCACTCCCGGCCATGCCCAGAAGGACAACGTTCACTTTGGTCTCAGAGTGCTTTCCTGCATTGATGAATAACAAATCGAAAAAAGTACTTTTTCAGAGTTTGTATGTATCCTTAAATTTCATATTCAGTAATAAGCACCAAAATTAAAATTATAGAGAAAGACATGACATAAATTACTCCATTTCAAATATTATAAAGTCATTTTTGCCCCAGTACTGTGTAATCACTTATAGCAGCCTTTATATTTAAACTAACATATATGCTTTCCTAGCTTGTTCTTCTTCAGCAAGTTTGTGTAGTTCACTGAAAACCTGCTGCATGATGCAAGAATTGAAGAGGAAGAAATCTATTGAATTACACCTACACCAATCAAAGACACAGGCCTGAAGACAAACTGCTGTATAAGTTTGTGTCTCACCTTTAGTCTCAGGTTGATCTTGTAACTCAGGATTTTTATCAGAACTGTAACAGAAGTGTTGAACCTCATGAAGTGATTAGAAACTGTGTTTATATCATCAGCTGATCATCTTTTTAAATCAGTGAACATCATTAAAGAATATTTCTGTTCAGTGTGAACTTCACATAAAGTTTTGTCAAATCCAGAATCTAGAAGTCTCCATGTTCACATTTACCTGTTGTTCCTTTGTCCTGCTTCTTTAGTTTCATCCATGTTTTCTGGTGTGTCAGTCTTGTGATCAGTGTTGCTGGACTGGATCTGATTTTCTTCTTGATCAGGGTGGTCTGTCATGTCTGCTGAAGCTTTCTCTGTGTTCTCACTCAGATCTTCTTTCTGTGGCTGCACAGGTTCAGGTGAAGACTCGTCCTCTATGATCATTAAAGACATGTTGTGTTTTATTCTTTGATAAAAACTCTCTGAAGTCTGCTGCACATGTGACCTCATTTATTTCTACTTTGTAAATTATGTTCTTCAAATAAAGACCTCAGCTTGGCATTGTTCCCACACAAACACACACACTAACAGTTTGATGTAATCACTGCATAAACACACATAAACACATACACTTTTGAAAATATGGTGACAAACTACGTTTAAAGTTTGTGTCTCACCTTTAGTCTCAGGTTGATCTTTTAACTCAGGATTTTCAGCAGAACTGTAACATAAGAGTTGAACCTCGTGAAGTGATGCAGTAACTGTGTTTATATCATCAGCTGATCTTTTGTTATCACAGTAATAAAAAACATTTGTGTTCAGTGTGAATTTGAAACAAAGTTACATTAACTCCAGAATCTAGAAGTCTCCATGTTCACATTTACCTGTTGTTCCTTTGTCCTGCTCCTTTAGTTTCATCCATGTTTTCTGGTGTGTCAGTCTTGTGATCAGTGTTGCTGGACTGGATCTGATTTTCTTCTTGATCAGGGTGGTCTGTCATGTCTGCTGAAACTTTCTCTGTGTTCTCACTCAGATCTTCTTTCTGTAGCTGCACAGGTTCAGGTGAAGACTCGTTCTCTATGATCATTAAAGACATGTTATGGTGTGATTCTTAGATAAAACCTCGTTTGTCATCACATTGTGTTTTAAAGTCTGCTGCACGTGTAAACCAATTTCTATGAATCTCAACATTTGTGAATCATTTTCTTCACATAAGGATCTCAGTGTGGGATTTCTTCTGTGGTTCTAAATGTCGCAGAACAAAAAGTTCACATTTAAAATCTCACACAAACACATACATCCTGGTCCAAATTATTCACATATGGGTTTTCGGAGCCCTCCTTTTCACATTTTTGGCTCAGTTTGAACTTATGACTCCACACACACACACACACACACACACACACACACACACACACACACACACACACACACACACACACACACACACACACACACACACACACACACACACACACCTGAAGTATGAAGACAAACTGCTGTATAAGTTTGTGTCTCACCTTTAGTCTCAGGTTGATCTTGTAACTCAGGATTTTTATCAGAACTGTAACAGAAGTGTTGAACCTCATGAAGTGATTAGAAACTGTGTTTATATCATCAGCTGATCATCTTTTTAAATCAGTGAACATCATTAAAGAATATTTCTGTTCAGTGTGAACTTCACATAAAGTTTTGTCAAATCCAGAATCTAGAAGTCTCCATGTTCACATTTACCTGTTGTTCCTTTGTCCTGCTCCTTTAGTTTCATCCATGTTTTCTGGTGTGTCAGTCTTGTGATCAGTGTTGTTGGACTGGATCTGATTTTCTTCTTGATCAGGGTGGTCTGTCATGTCTGCTGAAGCTTTCTCTGTGTTCTCACTCAGATCTTCTTTCTGTGGCTGCACAGGTTCAGGTGAAGACTCGTCCTCTATGATCATTAAAGACATGTTATGGTGTGATTCTTAGATAAAACTCATCACATTGTGTTTTAAAATCTGCTGTGGATGTAAGCAGATGTTTTCATGTCCTTAAGAAAAAGGTTTTCTTTTTCTTTTTACAGGAAATTCTTGACCCATGAGTCGAGCAAAGGTTAAAACTCAACATTACTTTTTTAAAATCTGAAATTCAATTATAAACCTTTACATTTAAAAATATTTTCCCGCTATTCACATACGTATTAATACAAAGCAAAGATTGTGATGTTAATGTGAATACAAACTTTTTATTACAACTCACTCTGAGACATGGTTCCTCAATCCAGAGACGGAAGACCTGTGCGGTGTCTCCAAGCTCTGCTGCTCTGTGTCTCTGTTACATGAACCTGTTATGCAAATACTGAAGGTGTGCCTATTGTAAAACCGCTCATAAAGAACGTTTTGAAAAGAGGCTCTAACATTCATCTCTCTCACCTGTGTAGTTAGAACAGTGAAAACAAAGTATGACATCATCTACATCAGGTATACATTATCTTTAAGCTTCTCTGTTTCTGATATTATATGAAAAGTCACATTGTCTTTATTTTCATTCATATGACATTTGAGAAATATTCAACCAAATTTTGGAATTGTGTTTCAGGGACATGTTCACGTTCATCACATGACTTGGTATTGTCACTATTTTACTAATATTATACCAGTTTAAAAACAGTCAAAATAATAACGATATTGAGAGTTAATTACACAGTACATTAAAAAACTGGAAACGATGTGTTCATGACATCCAACTCTAGCTTGTCCAATTCCACAGGGGTGTCTTACAACTCTAAAAAACCCACAAATTTTTGTTGTAAAAACAGAAACGTTCCCTCTCTTCAGTCTTCTTTCTATTTCCAAAGTGATGTTAATATGTAGTGTTTCTATATGTATTATGTATCTCATGGTAATTATTGTGCCATACTGTAATTTACTCAATGTTGGATTCAGAAAATGAAAGTTGTTTGTTTTGAAACTAGAAAAAACGCTGTTAAATCACTATGCAGGAAGTAAATTGGGAGGCTCAGCTGTCACACTTGTCATAAAGAGAAGAACGTACCTTGGATACTCTGGATGTTTTTTTGTTGTTGTTGTTGTTATTGGTTTTTGGGGGCGGGGGGTTAACCAAAAACAACCAACTTCCCTGAGTAAAACCTACTGTGATCATCTAAAATTTGCCCCAATCAGTACTTAATCCTATCTCCAAGTAGTAAAATACAAAGAATCCACAGCATCTTAGAAAGGAACAAGGATGTTGCTCTGGGACTTTAGCAAATATGACAGAAAGTTGAATAGTGATGTGGAAAAACCTGTAACACCTAGGGGATTTCACCCCAAATATTTTTTAGTGACACTTGTGTTGATATGATCATAATGAAACACAAACATTCAGGAAGCTTTGTTAGGCAGAAATTCTTTCTTTCTTTCTTTCTTTCTTTCTTTCTTTCTTTCTGTCTTTCTGTCTTTCTGTCTTTCTTTCTTTCTGTCTTTCTTTTTTTTTCTTTTTAAGAAATGTTGGCAGCCAGAAGCAGGCACTTCTCTGCAAAGATTTTAATCAACAAAGGTGCCATTGCTTGTTTTCAATTCATGTTGACTTTGTTTTTCACCATAGACAGTTCAGTACTTCTGAGTACAGTTTCACTTCAGTATTATTTATAGATTATTTAAAATCTAATTTAAATATTTTTTTCCCACTTTTGTGAAGATAGTTCTTGAAATCTTAAAGTGTTGAAGTATCTCCAAAAAATCATAAGTGATGTGCCATCGATTAAGAAAAGTGATAAAGTAGTGACTAATATTTAAGCATTTACACTTTGAATAATAGTTTTATTAGAGTATTGCACACTACTACATGTATAATATAAGATATGCACAACATAGAAGAGCCACCTCGACGGGACAAGACTTAGCGGTTCATCTGTGTCTAAAGGACAAAGGTCAATGTTTCGAGGATGTTTACATTTTGGACCGAGAAGACAGATGGTTTGAAAGAGGAGTGCAAGAAGCCATATATGTCCACTGTGAATGACCATCTTTGAACAGAGGCGGTGGGCTGCAACATCAACTGTCTGCAATCTTATAATCCAGTTTTGAGATCCCTTTCCAGACGCCTTAACGCCCACTAAAACCTTGGCCCTTTGACCTCAGTAAATGACGATATGGTGGGGCTAGGTTTCACAATGAATTGACTGGAAACCTTTGCTCTTTGTGACCCACACCCATTTTTACACCTTGACTCGTTTGATTCGATAGAGGATCATTAGGGGGTTCATGACCCTCTTGGGGACACTGCCATAGGGTTTAAAATCTGGGACTCTCCACCATTTGCGGTTAGAACGGAAGAAGCATCTCGGATGAGATGCAAAGCATCTTCAAGAAACCTAAAGAAGTCCAGACGCTTTTCTTTCCAATCTCCTTAGACTACGATGACCTGGATGACTGAGAACCTTCACAGACATTCTGAATAAGAGTTACCATTCTGAAAAATAGTGGTTTCTAGTGTAGGCCAAAATTCTTTATAAAACTGTTGGAAAACCAGCTGGACCTGGAGTTTTATTAGAGCCTGCCTTGAAGATTGATGCCAACAATGGAAGAAAAAATATGAGAAGCAGAGGACTAAGATTCAGAACAATAATTTCTGAAAAGAAAATGAGCCACTACAGTAGACCATGTTGTTGTAAATGAAATGAGAAACCTTTTAAAAAAATGGAAACACTCTTATTATAACCCTTTTATGTGGCATAGGTAGGAGCTCAATTTCTATTTTTATTACAAAGTTGTAATGCAGCCACATGAGGTTGGAAAGTTTAAAGTATTAGTGAAGGGAAAGAATGACTCAGGAGTACTGAACTGTGTGGACCAAAGAACAAGATAAATATCAAGTGAAGCCAAGCAATGACAGTTTTATTGATTAAATCGTTTACAGGGAACTTCCTGCTTTTCTGACATTTCTTTCAGAGTATTTCCTTCTATCGAACCTTCCTGGATGTTTGTGATTCATTGTGTGCTCATCAACACAAGCGTCACTGAAAACATATACATAAGACACTAGTGGGTTTCCACCTACAAGTGTTACAGGTATTTCAACATCAGTATCCAACTTTCTGTCACATTTGTCCCAGCCTTATGGCAGCAGCCTTATTCCATTTGAGGAAGCTCTGGACTGTCATGATGGCGTTAAGAGAGTGTCAAGTCAAGTCAACTTTATTTATATAGCACAGTGCTGAACAGAGGGATAGTATGATCAAATTAAAAGAATTAAAATAGATAAGATAAAAAAAACATTTTCAAATGTAATGTATAATGTATAAAACAAAATCCCTTCAAGCTTCAAGCTCGGGTCCTCTACCAGAGGCCTGGGAGCTCGAGGGTCCTGTACAGTATCTTAGCTGTTCCCAGGACTGCGCTCTTCTGGACAGAGATCTCAGATGTTGTTCCCGGGATCTGCTGCAGCCACTCGCCGAGCTTGGGGGTCACTGCATCGAGCGCTCCAATTACCTCTGGGTCACCCTCCAATTCTTCTCCAGCTCTTCTCTGAGCCCTTGGTACTTTTCCAGCTTCTCGTGTTCCTTCTTGCTGATGTTGCTGTCATTCAGTATCACTACATCGATCACTGCGGCCATCTTCTTCTGTTTGTCTACCACCACTATGTCCGGTGTGTTAGCCACCACCATTTTGTCCGTCTGTATCTGGAAGTCCCACAGGATCTTAGCTCGGTCATTCTCCACCACCCTTGGGGGCGTCTCCCATTTTGACCTCGGGACTTCCAGGTTATACTCGGCACAGATGTTCCTGTACACTATGCCGGCCACTTGGTTATGGCGTTCCATGTATGCCTTGCCTGCTAGCATCTTGCACCCTGCTGTTATGTGCTGGATTGTCTCTGGGGCATCTTTACACAGCCTGCACCTGGGGTCTTGCCTGGTGTGATAGACCTCAGCCTCTATGGATCTTGTGCTCAGAGCTTGTTCTTGTGCTGCCATGATTAGTGCCTCTGTGCTGTCTTTCAGTCCAGCTTTGTCCAGCAACTGGTAGGATTTCTGGATATCAGCCACCTCCTCTATCTGCTGGTGGTACATACCGTGCAGGGGCCTGTCCTTCCATGATGGTTCCTCGCCTTCCTCCACTTTCTTGAGTTTCTGCTGCCTGAGGTATTCACTGAGCACTCGGTCAGTTGGGGCCATCTTCCCAATGTATTCTTGGATGTTTGTTGTCTCATCCTGGACTGTGGTGCTGACACTCACTAGTCCCCGGCCTCCTTCCTTCCGCTTAGCATACAGCCTCAGGGTGCTGAACTTGGGGTGAAACCCTTCATGCATGGTAAGGAGCTTTCTTGTCTGTGTGCATGTCTGAAGTTTAGTCTCCGACAAGTTGAAATGTTCAGCTGGGTTAAGATCAGGTGACTGATTTAGTCATTCTTTACTTAAATAAACTCCTGTGTTGCTTTGGCCATATGTTTTGGGTCTTTTTACATCTGCTTTATGAAATACCAGCCAATCAATTTGATTGCATTTAGCTGGATTTGAGCAGACAGTATGTCTCTGAACACCTCAGGAGTTCATTGTGTTGCTTCTGTCATGTGTCACATCATGAATAAACTTTAGCGTCCCAGTGCAACTGGCAGCCATGCGCGCCCAAGCCATCACACTGCCTGTGCTGTGTTTTACAGTTGATTTGGTATGCTTTGGATCATGAGCTGTTTCACACTTTCTCAGTACTTTTATCTTGCCACATTTCTGGTAGAGGTTGATCTTGCGTTTATCTATCATGAGAATGTTTTTCCCAAACTGTACTGGCTTTTTTAGATTTTTTTGTTTTTAGCAAAGTCCAGTCTAGCCTGTCTATTCCTGAGTTTTATGAGTGGCTTTCACCTTTCAGTGAACCGTCTTATTTACTTTCATGCAGTGTCGTCTTCATGGTAGACTTTCATATCCATACGCCTACCTCTTGGAGAGTGTTGTTCACTTGTTTGGCTGTCATGAAGGGGTTTCTTTTCATCATGGAAATGAGTCTGGGATCATCCACCACTGTTGTCTTCCGTGGACGTGCAGGTCTGAGTTTACCAGTGCCGTGTGTCTTTCTCAGGATGTTCCACACTGTAGATTTTGCCTCTCCTAATATTGTAGCAATTTCGCTGATGTTTTTTTTCTGCTTCAGGATGGCTTGTTTCACCTGCATGGAGAGCTTCTTGACTGTATGTTGTCTGTTCACAGCAAAATCATCCAAATGGAAGCACTACACCTCAGATCTACTCCCGACCTTTTGTCTGCTCAATTAATAATGAAGGAATTTCAAACACCTGCCCATGAAATAGCCTTTGTCAATTGTCCAATTACTTTTGTCCCTTTAAAAAGTGGGTGACACATGTTAATTAGCTGAAAATCCTAAACACAGTTTGAATGTGGATACCCTCAAATGAAAGCTGACATGGACACACTTAGTCCATGTCCATTATATAACTATAATTGGAAAATGTTTCGATAAATAGGTGAAAGATTTATGGTACTAACTTTACATACAACAAATTATTTGTGATTATTATTATTATCAATTAAATGATTTATTTATTTAAATTTAACCAGGAACTGAGCTTTCAAAATATATAATCTCTCTGTCCTGGGCGGCCATGGTAAACATCCTGGGAAAACTATTTCAAGTATTAAGTATTAACTGTAAGGACAACATTTTTCCTTAATATTTGGTTACCTCTCTTTACATGAATACCTATTGTGTGTCAAAGCACTGAGTTTTGTGTAATATTTCAATATCTTAGTGTGTGATAGATCTGCCTGGTAAAAATATCGGAAAACAAAGAAACACTAGGTGCATGAAATAACTTCAGTTTAATAAATTCAGCATTTATTTGATTCTATTACACTCTAATGAGCAGAACTATGTGAGGAAGTCAGTAGTTTGTTTAACAAAAAATTGAAAAACTCTTTAAAGTAACCATATTTTAAAAAGGAAACTCTTCTTGTTTAAATGCTACTGTAGTAAATAAAATATAGAAGGCAACTGTTTTGTTATAATCTGTCACTTCAATTTGCAGAATAAACTTTCACCCTCTAAATTATTCATAGCTTTACAGAAAAAAGGCCAAATGTCTAAGCACATGATTTTATCTATATTGCCTGTTATTCTAACAGCCCGATCACCGTGTCAATCAGCTTTTCCACTTCCTGTGAACTTGACCTGCTGTTCTCAAAGAGAACACACCTGTTTCCACACTTTTCAACTATTTCTTTCAGACCGGGTTGGCAGGAGTGAAGGAAATCCTTCAAGGTGATTTCTGCCTGCTGCAGGTCGCCTCCTCGTGTGAACAGGATGATTGTTTGTTTTCTAACTTTGCTTGCAAAAGCTTTTTCTAACTTTTCCATAATGTCTCTCTCACCATCTGTAAATCTGCTCACATGCATCACGAGTACATACACACAGGGTTCTGACCCACAGAGCTGTTTACACTGTTTTACATGTTTGTCCCAAACTGATGCTTCAATGTCATCATCAAAGATATCTGGGCTATCAATCACACGTACACGTAAGTCCTTCATCTCAGTTTCTGCCACCTGGAATTCTGTGGTGACCGGCTTTGAACTGGGTTTAGACATGAAGCTCTTCTTTCCGAGGATGGTGTTTCCACTTGCACTCTTTCCAGTTCCAGCCATTCCCAGTAGAACAAGGTTCACTGTGGTGATAGCACGCTTTCCTGTATTGATATGTACAAATAATAATGGAAAGAAATCAGTTGGTATCCTACCTTAAGAATGAATAAATGACAAAATAAACATGTATGGTTTCTTTAAATTCAGCTACGTTGTAAAAACATGCATCTTACTTTTTAAACTCTTCTTGGTGTGTGTAAATAATTCTTTGCTAAAACTGCCAACTGAATTAAAAGGGCATAAAAGAATTTTGTCAGTTTTTAATGACACATCTGGGATCATGTGAAATATTCTCATTCACGGAACAGCACAACTTTTTGTATTTGTTGGTAAGACGCTCCTGAGAGAGATGTGAGTTTACCTGGCTTTGTTATGTCACTGTGTGATCTGGGCATTGTTTGTGATTCATAGTCAAACCTGTAATTTTGTTACAGAGCAATTATAAACTCAGCAGGCAGCTGTTTACTGTTTTATAAAAACTTAATTATTTTTATAACAATAATAAAAATGCAAACCTTCTCTATAAAATACAAACATTTTATAGTATCTGTGTACAGAGCTAAAATAAAGAAAATACTTCAAATTGTGTTTGCATGAAGTTAACAGTCACAGTTCAACAAGTCTCAAATTTCACCTTTGCCTCTTAGAGCCTGGCACCAGTAGTCTGTGTTTAGCCAGTTTGTCCAGTTCACTGAAAAGCTGCTGGATGGTGCAGGATGTGAAACAGTAACGTGAGGGTTCACATGTCAGTGGCAGCACGACTGTGAACTCTTCTCTTGGTTTTCCAGTTTTCTTACTCAAATCTTCTATTTGCTTCCCCACATCTTCTGGTGAAAACCCATCCTCTACCACCAACAAGCACATGTCACTGTGGGAATTCTCAGAAAATAGTTCCTGTATGTCATCACAGAATAAGTACAAGTCAGGTGTACATGTGATCTCATATGTATAATTCTCATATATCTCGATGTTTTTGAGAATCTTTCTCGTGGGTAGCACAGACAAATCTTTCCCCAGGATGTTGGTTATTAGGGCTTTCTTCAAAGACTCTGTTTTTCCAAAGACAACAACTGAAATCTTGTCTGTAAAAATAGTGAATCACAGTTTTATTTTTTGATAGTAACAACACTATATATAAAATTTAAACATGTGATTTCAATAAATATTTAGTAGATATAAAAGTGTTGCTTTGACTTGGATTATGCTTTTTAAAAATATAACATTACAGAAACAGTGACAGTAAACTTACTATGAGACATGCTGCAGGCAGAGGCTGTGTGGATGTCTGCAGGCTGTGACACTCTCTGTTTGTTTTCTATGAACCAGTTATGCAAATGCTGGAGGTGTGTCAAAGTCTGCAAATACTTTCTTAGCAGTGCAGCAACAAGACTGAAAAAAAATTAACACAGCCTTGAGATGACAACATCTGTGATATTGTGGGGAGAAAACCCCAGTTACATGACGCCCTATGAGCAAGCACTCTGTGACAATGGAAGTATTTACTTGTTTGTAACAGGGGAAAAGAGTGTAATTCTGTTCAACGTGATAAGGAGAAGTCAAAGTTGAAATTATGAAAAGTGAAGTGAATTATGTTGTATAAATGTGACTATTGTAATAAAAAAAAACCTTTTGCTACAGCGATGAAGGGAGGAGGGGGGGGAGGGAACAGTAAGATAAGCTCAAATCAGATGATGTCACAATAGATGATTGGATACTGGTAACGCTGGATGTTGGTTGTGTCAGAGGATGAACAGAGACCCTCTGCAGATAAAAATTAGTTTCATTGGGTCATCGCAGACGAGTCAAGGACTGGTTCACACAGTGCATTTTTGCAGCAAGAAACAGTGGATTTGGTCTTGTTTTTCCAACCCACTGTGGTTCTCTCTCTGTCTCACTAAAACCTAATAGTGTAGGTATTTAGCAACAGTTTAGATTTAATTATTTAAAATTTACTTAATAAAGTGTCCTATCTTCAATTAATTAAAGTCACAATTAAAAGTTTATTTTGTGGACATTTCCTGTTTTTGGTATGACTATTTGCAACCACCTTATTGAGGTTCTAATAGGTTATTATAGCTTCTAAAAATTCAGGTCCCTGGGGCTTATTTCCCAGGCCAAAAAAATTAATCCTTCAAAACATTTCCAAGTGCCATAGATCATTAGGGGGGGAGCTACCATCAGTTTCTGTTAATCAGTTGTGGTAAAACCCCATAGATCAAAGACTCAGATCCTTTAAACAGAGAGCCGGTCGAGACTTCTGTACAGAGGTTCTGCACAAATTCTACACAAAGACTTTAAAGTTCTTAGTGAGTTCATGGAGTAGTGTTTCCAGGCATCCCAAAGAAGGCATAAAAGGCCCTGGAAACAATGACGTGTCTATTTTCATTACCCTGAGGTTTGTTACATGGAATACATGGAGTTGGTTTCATTAAAAGACTTATTGATTAAATGACATTGTCTTTCTACAGGAAGCTCATATGTCCAAATCATCTGCACACACATCCACCTTACCAAAGTTCCCTCACACCTTTTACAGTATAGCTCAAGGAGGTGTAGCTATATTGACAGTGTTGGGGAGTAACAGAATACACGTTCTGGCGTTATGTATTTAAAATACAAAATATGAGTAACTGTTACAGTTACTGTTTTAACTTGCCTAAAGAAACATATTTAACATATTTCAACGATGTCTTCTCTGTGCGGTTAATGAATTGTGAAATAAAATATGTCATATAGCCTTTTACAAGTCAACAATTGCAAAAAATAACTTAAAAGCCTCTGGAATTAAATAATGTTACAGAAATAATGCCTCATCTGCAGAAGAAAAATTACCAGTACTGGGTTGGTACGAGGGAAATTTATTTTCCAGTTCGTCTGAAAAGATGGACTTTCTTTTAGAGATCTTTTAAACATCATTAGGCGCGTTGCTGCATGCTGTCTGTCCCGTTTGTGAGCGCAAAACAAGCACTCACAAAGCATCAACTCGGGGATGACGTCACAAATATCTGTCGGAATATAGGGAAACCTGGGCATTTTTATCAAAACATGAAAAGAGGACATGTCCGGGGAAAAGACGACGGTTGGTCACCCTAGGTTGTCTGCTATCTATTTTTGGTAATTCCACACTGGTGGAAACCCAAATAAAACACACATTAAGAGGCTCTAAAGCCTGGGTCTCAATCTCGCGACCTCTACTTGCAGCCCGCCTAGTGACGTGAAGAAATATTTTTAAAAATTATTGTTCAAAACATTATTCAATATAAAGGCAACAGGCAGAGTGTTACAGGCATAGCCCTAAAGAATGTAGCCTCATGGGCAGTGTAGCCCAGTTGTAAGTAATCTATTGAGACTCGACCGTACACCGTGTTCGTGTTTTCCTCTGAAACAATAAGTTCCGTTGGAGCAGTCTTTCAACGCCTCTCTCTGTCTCTCGCTAGCAAAGTTGACCCAGACAACAAAGTAAAGCTAGTTTTTGGTTACGAGCCCGACATGAACCCGACGTAATAGCCAGAGGTCCCTTTACTACGGTTGGGAGCCGCGGACCTGTTTTAATTATGCGCGGAATAGTTTTCTATACATAGAATTTTCTATATGAAAGCTGAGACTCTACATTATATCCATGTCCATTATATAACTACAAATGGAATAGGTTTAAGTAGGTTTAAGTAGACAGGTAAAAAAGATTAAAAATAAATAACTAAATATGTATTTCCAAATACATATGGAACTAACTGTATGGACCAAATTGACAACGACTCGTCCTTTTTTCATCACTTCTTTTCTTCACTTTTGGATCACTCTGAAACCACACTTATAATAGGAGGAGACTTCAATCTGGTATTGAATCTAGAAATTGACAGGTTCAGTGAGTCAAAAGAAGTGCCAGACTGCAGACATTCTTAAACAACATGTGAGTGATTTAGGTCTTTGTGATGCTTGGTGTTCATGTCGCCTCTCAGGGATTACACATTCTTGTATAGACTACTTTTTAGTTAACAGATGGATTACAAGAGATATTACAGACACTATCAGCAATCATTCACTGAGTCGAACTCTCTGAGACAGAAAAGAGTCAAAATAATACCTTACTCTTCTCATAAGAAAAAGAACAAACACTTGTACTAAAAACAAAAATGTAATCTTTAGAATCTGCTTCCTCGCCACAAGAACATATAATTAACACCATGAGAAAACTAAAGCTAGAATTAAATGAAATGAAATAATTAACAGAAGAACATGGTTATTGTTGCAAATCTGCAATTGGAGAGCTTTGAACGTGGTAATAAATTTAGGAAATTCCTTGCTAATGGGTAATGATCAATAAATAAAAACACAACTGTTTATTCTATTAAAGAGTCAACTGGGAACATTACTCATGATCCACAACAAATAAATACATCTTTTTATGAGTTTTATGAAGCTTCACAGCATCACAGATTACTCCCTCCATCATTGCTTTTGAAGAATTTCTTAGCAATATAAATTCTTAGCAGTTTAAATGATGAACAGATTGTAGCTCTGGATCCACCTGTGTCAATGTCTGACTTCCATGAAGCCATACAGCATCACCCAGACAATAAAGCCCCAGGTCCGGATGGTTTTCCAGCTGATTTTTATTTTAGCCCATGCTAGCTGGATATGCTGGTTTTAACAGGGAGCCAATGAAGGGAAGCCAATAGGAGAAACATGCTCTCTCTTTCTTGTTATGAGTGGCTGTGTGCAGACAGGAATAGGACCCAAGGTGCAGACTCAGGAGACAGTCGTGAACTCAAAACAGCTTCAATGTAAAACTCAAAATATAACATAACTGGAAAAAATCTAAATAAACTTAAACCGGAGGACTGACAGAACACACAGCTAGGTAAACGGTAGATCGCAACCCAGACACAGAGAAACACAGGGCTTTAATACACAGAGGGAGCAATCAGGGAATGAGTAACAGGAGGGAAACACAGCTGGGGCAAATCAGGCCTAACGAGACAAGGGGAAGCGAAACCAGATACATTAACATCAGACATGGACTTTCAAAATAAAACAGGAAACATGACACAGACTGAACTAAAGACACAGACTCGCACGCACTGTAACAGAGGGAACAGAGACGTGGGACCAGTGCAGACACAGACACTGACTGGACACGGGGATATAGCAACTGAGGATACACAGAGACGCGAACTAGACAAGGGGATACAGCTGACAGGGGAGACAGAGCAACTAGAGAAGACAGAGACATAAACCATAAGACAGAACTCAAAGAAACCAAAGACTAGAAATTATAAATAATATAATAAACTCAAAATCCTAACATTTCTAGTCTCTGCCAGTACTCTTGCTGCAGCATTTTGGATTAACTGAAGGCTTTTAGGAAGTTTTTAGAGCATGCTGATAATAATGAATTACGGTCGTCCAGCCTAGAAGCAAGAAGTGCATGAACTAGATTTTGGGTGTCACTCTGAGTCAGGATATCTCATATTTTAGAGATATTTTGCAAATAGTAGAAAGAAGTCCTACATATTTGTTTAACATCTGCATATTTTAATTATTTAAATTTTCACTGAGTCTTTGCAAGTGTTCAATCCACAAACATCAAATGCTCATTTTTTTTTTGCTATGATTACTGTATGTATTCTTATTACTAGTGCTATTATTGCTAGATATAGGTTTTTTCAAAGGTATGTTTGAATCATCAAAGGGTCTCTGTTACTTGAAAAACCTTTGGTCAACAATGAATATTTACCAAACTTCATTTTATTGGTGAATTTAACATGAATGATTTACATCAACAGGCTATAAACAGAAACACAATAAGAGACAAACTCCATGCACCAGTTTCAATAACAACCGAATTCATAATCAGTCGCTGATTAAAGGCTGATTTTGACGAAGGCAAATAAAAAGGGAAACAAAAGAAAACATTTCTAACTGAACAGTTCAGGCTAGTATTTCATGCTCTGTTTATATCTTTCTGTTTAACAACTTATCATATCCAAGCACTTCATAGTGTTATCATTGCTGCTGTTCTTGGATCATCCTGATCACTTTCTCCATTAAAATTGCCACTTGATGTGATGTTGGCCTGCTGTTCTCAAAAACAACACACCTGTTGTCACACTTCTGAATTATTTCTTTCAGACCAGGTTGGCAGGAGTGAAGAAAATCCTCCAGCTTAATGTTTGCACAGTGCAGGTCGTCTCCTCTGGTGAACAGGATGATTGTTTGTTTTCTAACTTTGCTTGCAAAAGCTTTTTCTAGCTTTTCTATTATGTTTCTCTCACCATCTGTAAATCTGCTTGCTTGCATCACAAGTAAATACACACATGGTTCTGACTCACAAAGCTGTTTGCACTTTTTTACATGTGTGTCCCAAACTCGTGGGTTGATGTCATCATCAAAGATGTCTGGGTTATCAATGACACGTACATGTATGCCATTTATCTTTGATTCTGCCACTTGGCACTCTGTGGTGACCGGCTTTGTACTCGGCTTACACTTGAAGAATTTCTTTCCGAGGATGGTGTTTCCACTGGCACTCTTTCCCGTACCGGTCATTCCCAGAAGAACTAGGTTCACTTTGGTATCAAAGTGATTTTCTGTGTCAATGAAGAACAAAAATAAGTGACAGTGAAATAGAAATAAATATTCTTTCCAGATCTGAAGAATAATCATCTACAGCTAAAACACTTACAAGACTTTTATCTGAACAGTTAAATACGCATTTAAGTATACACATAATTATATCTGCATGCAGTTCGCATAATTACACCATGCTATTCCTGCACAAGAGACTCTTTATCTCAATATTTTAACTTCCTGATTAGATAAAAAGTAAAAAAAAAATGTTAATAATAGAGATAAAAATTTCAAAAAATGTCCCACATTTGAAACTATGTACGGGGATAGTGTAGGGCTCTTTGTTACATCTGCCACTTTTATAAAAAGGCTAAAGAAATGTTTTTGACATACACATCCACACACAGAACACGACAATATTGTGAGATACTGCTGATAAAGCTGAGTCTTGCCTTCCATCCATTCATGTTTGCTTCTTAAACATGAATTTAAGCTGAGGTCTCCCAAAGCTGTCATAGATTGGGGATCTGCAGCAGACCTGTAATATAACAGAACTAAATTAACTCACCAGGAAACTTTGTTTTTTGGGCAAAAGATCTATTATGTTTGAAACATTACAATATATATATATAATAATAATAAACCTAATAACTAATGAATTAATATGATTACTCAGATTAAATAAAACACTGTTCTTCTTATGCAAACTTATGTGATATCATAAATATTCATTATATGTTACTGATTTTTTAGGTTTACCTCTTATGACTTAACCCCCGCTGTTTGTAAGGCAGTTCTCTGTAAAGCTGCTCCATGGTCATATTCTTGAATGGGTACTCTGTAGGTTTAGAACTCAAAGGCAGCACAACTGTGAATGTATCTGTAGGTGTTCCACTTTTCTTGCTCAGATATTCTATCTGATTCCACACATTTTCTACTGAAAAGTCACATCTTACCACCAACAAACACATGTCAGGGTCTGGATTCATAGCAAATTGTTGTTTTATGTCATCACATTGCACGTCCAAATCTGGCATGCATGTGAAAACATATGTCTCGTTTTCATATATCTTGGTTTTTGTTAGAATCTTTCTTGTGGATAGCACAGATATGTCATCTTCCAGGATGTTGGTTATTAACGCTTTCTTCAAAAACTTCCCATTTCCCAGGATGACGACTGAAATTTTGTCTGTGAACAAACACAAAATCCTTTTTCTCTGACACTGTTTAAGAGCAACATTTTCTCTCTACTGCTACAAAATTCAATCATTAAAACTGTTAAAAAAAAACAGCTATAAAGCAAAGAAACCTTTTCAAATAAACTTACCTTCAGACATATTTCATTAGTCTGGTGTGTCAAAACTCTGCACGGTGTCTTCTGCAGGCTGTGCTGCGCTCTCTCTTTATTATATGTACCTGTTATGCAAATGCTGGAGGTGTGTCAGCTGTGGAGCTATAAATAAACCATGTGTTGAAAAGAAGCTTTAACATTCTTCTCGCTCACACGTGCAGTGAAAACAGTGACATTAAGATGGCTAAATTTCCAGCAGGTAAGACTCAAAGTTAATCTTCTGTCTGTATGATTGTTTTTTGTTGTGTATACAGGTTAAATCAAGGTTGTAATTTGTGTTTCAGGTCCTGATTTGAGGATTGTGATGCTTGGAAAGACCGGTGTGGGTAAGAGTGCTGTTGGAAACACCATTCTGGGAGACAGATATTTCAGATCTTCTCCTTTATCACGGTCAGTGACTGAGGTCTGTCAGAAAGGTGTGACTCAGTGGGGTAACAGGGTAGTTAGTGTTGTAGACACACCAGGGATCCTGGACACTGCAAAATCAAATGAGTTCATCAAAAGAGAAATTGTGCGTTGTGTTGAAGTCTCCTGTCCCGGTCCTCATGTGTTCCTGTTGGTCATCCAAGTGGGTCGATTCACCAAAGAAGAGAAAAACTCAGTGGAAGCCCTGCAGGAGCTGTTTGGCCAGGCTGCAAATCAGCACATGATCGTGCTGTTCACTCGCGGTGGTGATCTTGGTGACACGACCATACAGGAGTACGTACGTGAAGCTGAGGAAGGACTTCGCCGCATCATCCAAAGCTGTGGAAACAGGTTCCACATCTTTGAAAACACCAGCAAAGACAGAACGCAGGTGGTGGAGCTGGTCAACAAGATTGATGACATGGTGGCAGCAAATGGGGGCAAGCACTACACAGATGCCATGTACAAGGAGGTGGAGGCTGCAGGTATCATGGGACTTAAGGCTGTTCAGTATGAGTTCCTTGAGGCCCTACTGAAGCGTATTCAAAATTTTTTTCTCATTCTTCACAGAGATTAAACTATTGTAATGAAGAATCTAGGCTCAGCATGTATCGATTAGGAGTCTCTGACACAGACCTACGATGTATATTGCTGTGTAGCATCAATAAACTTGGATGTATGAAAAAAATGTAAAAAAAATATTTTGATGATGTTGTTTTGCTTCTTGGTGTTTTGGTACAGACAAAAGCATTTTAAAATAAATAATAATCACAATATGAGCTCTGCTTCTAAAGTATATTTTGTCTTAGGTGGATCTGGTCCAATTTGTAGTGGATGTGTGATCATGACAGTTTATTGTGTATTTAAAACTTTGCACTATGTAAATTCATTAATTAATGTATTATGCATTAAATGTGAATTGTGTGTATTCATTATCACTGTAAACTTCATTAGAAATATAGTGCATATATTTAATGTTGACTTTTCATTAAGTTATACAATTAACCATTTATAAATGTTTTGAAAATATAGGGTTAAGGGTTAGGTTTTGGACAACATCATCATGATTATGTCAATAATAAAATTGATAAAATTGATATCTTTTTCTCTTAATATTTTTTTCTATTTTTCTATTTTTCACATTACAACATGGACAAACACATTTTTCAAAATATATACATGTACAAATACATGCAAATTCTATTCATTTAGTTCCTTTAACTGGAGCTCTGTTAGTTAAACAATGTTGAATTGAACAGCTCAAAATCAACATTTCATTTTCCATGAGAGATAAGGTGCAACTTATGAGTGAGTTTTTCCTCAAAAATTCTTTATTTTACTACATTTATATATTTGGGATGTTTAGTTATTTAGATTTTAATTTAAATTATTCATTGGGCTATGTACATATTTTTAAATGCCAAAAAGACAATACCACTGTGTTAATAAAAAGGAGAAAAAACTAATGAACTCAAAGAGAAGATATTACTGACTGTAAAAGTCAAATGTGGATTTCTCAAAGTGTAGTTCAGAATTAGGTTTTTCTATTATTCAGTATTTAGTTGATCTATTTTGAACTGACAAAATGACTCAATATTCTATGTAAATAAAAGAGAGGTGACATTTATAATTTAATGGTTTGGTCATTTAGTGTTTGAATCTTAATCATTTAAAATTTCTCTCCTGAGAAATAATTTCCTTACATCGTTTTTAATTTTAGAAACATCCTGGCTCAGATGACACTGAAAAACTAGTTCATGTATTTATTATTTCTAGACTGGACCACTGTAATTCTTTATTATCAGGATGTCCTAAAAATTCACTGAAAAGTCTTCAGGAAGAGTGATTATACTGGCTTCCCTTCATTCCCACTGTTGCCAAAGTGGTTGTTCATTGGGGTCATATGTTTGTTGAGTTTTTTTTCTGTCTTCTCAGTCTTCTTTGTATTGTAGAGTCTCTACCTTAAAATATAAAGCTCCTTGAGGTAACTGCTGTTATGATTTGGCACTGTATAAATAAAAATGAATTCAACTGAACTGAATAGGGACCGTTTTCCTCATTCACACAAAAGTTTAGAAATAAGATTCAAGATTCAAAGCGTTTATTGTCATGTGTGCAAAGAAAAAGCTTTTCTCTAATGAAATTCTTTCCCTGCTGTCCACATGCAGATGCCCGTTAATATGTACAAATGGATAAAATACAAATAGGATTAATAAATAAGTGGAAACAAAAAAAAGAAAAGAAATTGAAGTGTTAAATAGATTCAATTGCAAAAGAGTTATGAGCTTAATATGCTGGTTTGATATGTGAGATAACCTGATGTGCAAAAATTAACATTAATGTTAAAATAGGTCAGCTATTCTAAAGTCAGTAAATAAGCTTAATGTAAAAAAGCAGAGCTGGATTTTGGTTACTTAAGTACATGTGTGAAAGAATGCAAAACCTAGTCTTACTTGACCAAACAGCTGGCATTAGCAGTATAATGATGTCAGTGCAAAGTTTTCACTTTTTGAGGGCTTATTTTAATTTGAAGAAATGCGATTTTGTTCTGTATTTTAGTGTTGGACCTGAATAGGTCAGTTGAGGTTCGTTGATTGATCACATTTGTCAATCTTGAGCTTAATATATTTTAAAGGAGACAAATCTGAGATCTGTTATATAAAAAGTATTTACTTCCTTCACACAAGAAGGAAGTAAGACACCTTTTAAACCAAACAACAAGGTTTTCACACTTGAACACGTTTCTGTAAACAAGGAAACCAAAGTTTCCAGAGATTTCTGAGATCTCTATCAGGTTCTGTAAGATGTTCCGGTTGCATTTTCTTTTTTACATGAATTAGATATGCAAAATAATGACAAGGAAATGTAGTCCTGTCAGTTCCAACAGAGAACAGGATGTATGAATTTTTAGGATCTGATAAGATCAAAACAAAATTCTCTCTATCTTCCATGTCTAGTTTAATTGGATGCATTCCAAATGTGCCTTTTTAAGGGGAATTTTTTCTGTCTCTCACACCCTTGAAACCAGAAATATAAAAGGAATGTTTTAGATGCCAGGGTTTGGCAAAGATGTAAATGCAGGCCTCTCAGAAGGAAAGGACTTGATGAAAAGCAATATTTTACTGCTGATGTAGATCCAAAACCAAACAAAGTGCAAAAGAGAAATCCAGAGCACGAGGAACAGAAATGTAAAGTCCCAGGAAACGCGTGTTTTCATTTTCTTGAGGAACTCAAAAAGAGTAACTCAGGGAAGAACATGAGAGAAAATAAACAGATTTCTCAGTAAAGAGGAGACAAGACTATGAATAGACATAATATTGATTGGAGAAAAAGCTGATGAAACTGACGGCCTAGGGGTCAAGGTCCACCCAACCACTGCGTACCACCCGCAGGCCAACGGGATGTGCGAGCGTTTCCACCGTTCGCTTAAGGCTGTGTTCCGTGATTCTCTCACAGATGCCAACTGGGTGGACCGCCTTCCATGGGTTTTACTGGGGTTGCGCTGCGCAGTTAAAGAAGACCTCGGGGTTTCCTGGCTGAACTTGTCCTCGGTCAGCCTCCCCGGGTCCCCGAGGAATTCTTGCCCGAGAGTGCACCCCCCGTGCTTCGCTCCCTCTGTGCTGTCTCTCCGTCCCCCAAGAGACTCGTTATCTGTTCCTGGCCCAGTGCACCATTGTCTGCCCGACACCTTTGTTCCGAGGTCGTTGGACTCTGCAGTTTGTTTTCGTCAGGCATGACGCTCATAGGCCTCCGCTGCGTCCACTGTATGACGGCCCCTTTAGGGTTATTCAACCGGCCGGAAGCATTTCCTTTTGGACTTTGGGAGTCAGCAGGAGGCTGTTTCTATTGACAGACTTAAACCAGCACATGTGCTTCTGGATGATCAGGTGGTGCCGGCTCAGGCCCCCTGCTGTGGCCGTCCGCCTTCCACTGGACTGGACAACTCTGCTTCTTCCTCTGGGAGCGCCCCCCACCTGGCGGGGCCCGAGCTATCTTCAGGTTTTCCTGACCGCCCATGCCAACCTGGTCCTCAGGCTCGTTTCTCCTCAGCCAGCTCTCCACCTCCCCGGTTCAGCCGTTCTGGACGCTTGATTAAAGCAAGGGTTCTGGACTAGGGGATGACCCTACTGGGTGTTCGGGGGGGGGGGGGGGGGGGGGGCATGTGTGGTTGACCACTGGAGGGCTCCACTCACACCCAGTTCTCAGGAAGTGTTGTTGCTATGTTTTGGAGGGAAAGGTATTCAGTTGTGTGGTGACGAGTAATAAACGAGGAGTGTTAATCGAGAGCTCTCGTGTCGTCTGTGTTTACTTCCACAATGTCAATATAGTACGAGGTTCAGTTAGCTTTGCACAAAAATAGAAAAGTCCTCCAAAGACCTACTTTTTGCTTTCTTATTCTGAGCACATTTATGAAGCCTTTACTTTTTTATTTTTACTTTAGCCAGGAATCACAATTTGAATCAGTACTTCAACTTTTATTGGACTATTTTTTAACAATGGTATTCTTACTTCTACTTAAGTGCAGTATGTCTGTACTTTTTCCACCTCTGTAAACTACTGAGAGACATGAAAACACATACAGTACTGTGCAAGAGTACAGATCCAGCCTCATTTTTGCATTTTGAAGTAATGAAATGTACAAACACAAATAGAACACGTTATATAATGCAAAAACTGATTGTTTTGCTGCCATTTGTTCAATTCATTGTCAAAATGATCCCACAAGATCTCCAACACCACTGGCTGAAATAAAGCTCTGAAACATGATGATTCTCTATCATGTTTCACAAATTGTTTGCAGATACTCACTGTTGTACCTCGCTCCTGACCCCTGACATACTGATGACTGGAATCAGAGATTTTCTGATTCACAGATTTTCAGTTCAGTTTTTGTTTACTTTGTTTTACCTCAGCCTTTCTAATAGTTTCCTTCCACTTCTGATGAGGCATCACAAACCAGTAGATTAATCAACTCAAGGGTCAGATGCATCTCTGACATTCTCTGTGTGGTTATTGTGTCTTAAGGGCATGGCTTTTAGTTTCTGATAATAGACTGTAGGACAAGCTAGAGGTGATAGGGCTGAAGATGTTAATATTCTCATTGGGAGGAACAGAATGTACAGGATTAGAAATGAGGACATCAGAGGGACAGCTCAGGTTAAACAGTTTGGAGACAAAGTTGAAGAGGCAGGGCTGAGATGGACTGGACATGTGCAGAGGAGGGATTGGGTTTATTCTGGACAAGGATGGTAACTGTGGAGCTTAATGTCAATCTCCCAGGCAGGAGGAAAATGGAAGACCACATAGAAAAGTGATGGATGTAGTGAAGGAGCCAATGAACAGAGTTGGTCCCAGACTAGGGCATTTGCAAACACAGTCCTTGGAGACTTCTTCCTGACCTCATCTGTCAACGTATCACCATTGTAAACATGATGGGGCTCAAAACATATCTCTGATGTAATCCTACCCCACCTTGAACCCATCTGTCATTCCTAAACCTCACCATTGCCGCGTTGTTCTCATACACATCCTGCTCCACCCTCACATACTTCTCTGTCACTATTAACTTCCTCATACATACCACAGTCCCTTTCCTGGTACCTTATCATATGTGTTTTTAGATCCACAAAGGCACAGTGCACGTCCTTCTGGCCTCTATACTTCTCCATCAACACTCTCAAAGAAAATATTTAATTTTCAATTTCAATTCAGGGAGGAACGGCCATCTGCCACCACTGGTTAGAGAAGGAAGACAAGATAAAAGACATGCTGTGGAGCGAGCCAGAGATTAATCACAAGTATGATTCAATGCAGAGAGGTGCATGGACACACAATGAGTGAGAAAAGTGACTGAAGAACAAATAGTCAGTGTATCACATCTCTTTTGCTCTTTCTTGGCATGAAACAATAATGCTGCTCACTGATCATCCACTTCAACAACTCTTTCCCATTACCTTCATTATAGTTTAATGATATGACTGAGAAGGTACCGAAGATTAGCTTCTTGGATGTGGGAAGATTCCCGGTGCCTACGACCAATTCATCTACTGTCACCTGGTGCCGACGCTACACTTCAGTTCCCAGCCCGGAATCTATGGTCCGATGGCCCCATGTTCACCTTGCGTCCCTCGTTCGACCGCAGTTTTGATGGCAGATGTGACGTACCACTATGGATATTAGCTTCAGCTAGCCCTGAAGTCACCGCCTGGTGTAACAGGTGCACACAGGTGTTTAATTCAAGTGCCACTGCAGTCAGCTGTTGAGTGCACCAACCAAACGTCATCAATCAGGTTTGCCCTGCTCAACACTCGCTCAATCACAAACAAATCGTTTATTTTAAACGATCTTTTTATAAAGAAATCTCTCAACGTCATGTGTTTAACTGAGACGTGGCAACAAAACGTGGATTATATACATCTGAAGGAAATTTGTTCGACTGGCTGCTCCGTCATCGGAACTCCACGTCTTTCGGGACGTGGCGGAGGTCTCGCTGTTGTGCACCAGGACAGATTCACATGCAGACTGATGAACTCGGATTCCTTTACCTCATCTGAACTGCAGATGATCAAGGTCGGCTCTTTGCTCACCTTATATTGTATTTTAATCTACTGACCTCCTGGCCCTGCCGGAGTCTTTTTAACTGAATTTAATGACCTCCTGTCATCCATTATTAAATTAGAGAAGGTGGTAATGTTGGGAGATTTTAACCTTCATATTGATGATACATCCTGTAATATGGCTGCTGACTTCATGACTATCACAGAGTCTTTTAATTTTATGCAGCATGTTTCTGGCCCTACACATGTAAAGGGTCACACATTGGACCTTGTTTTCTCCTTGGGTTTAAATATAAATGACATTCGTGTGGAAGATGTCCATGTGAGTGACCATAGCTGCATATATTTTAACTTAACTTTAACCCAAAATAACGATTGAAAGGCGAATCATAAACCTGAACGCCGGCAAAAGGTTCTCTGTCATGTTTGACGCTGAAATGACTTACAATGATTTGGACTCTCTTGTCTCATCCTTTAATAACCAGTGTAATTCTATTTTAGACATAGTGGCACCTCTGAAAAAAAGTACTGTCCTACGTTTGAAATCTCATCCTTGGCTAAATGAAAACATTCGTAATTTCAGGAGATACTGTCGCAAGCTGGAACGTTTGTGGAAGGCTTCCAAGCTTGAGGTTTATAAGTTACACCTTAAAGAATCTATCGTCTTACTAAATGACATGTGGAAAAATGCTAGAACAGAGTATTTTTCACACTTCATAGCTTCAAAAAAGAAATACCCCAAATTCTTGTTTAAAACAATTAAGAGCATTGTTTCTCCTGATGCTCCTTGTGCACCAGTTCACTCAACGTCCGAATGCAATGAGTTTATGAACTATTTCAGAAATAAGGTCATTGCCATCAGGTCTAATATCTGTCCATCATCTTCTCAATATCAGACTTTCAACTTGCCCTCCTCTGATACTTGGTCCTCTTTTTCTCCTGTTACATTACAAGACATCAGAGGCCTGCTTTGTCATATAAAACAGACTTCAAGCCCCCTTGATGTCCTTCCATCTTCACTTTTCACTAGTGTGTTTGATTCCATTGGCCCCCGTATTGTGGAAATGATAAATATTTCTCTTCATACTGGCTCAGTTCCCAGCTTCTATAAAAACAAGCTATCGTCGAGCCAATATTAAAGAAACCCCAGCTGGATCCATCTCTTCCTAACAGTTATAGGAAAATATCCAAATTGTCTTTTATATCGAAAATTTTAGAAAAAGTAGTAGTAGAACAACTTAACTATCTCCTGGATAAAAATGCTGTTATGGATACTTTCCAGTCTGGTTTTCGTAAATTGCATTCCACTGAAACGGCCTTACTTAGAGTATCTTGATGGCAGCAGACTCTGGAGAATACACAGTGCTGGTCCTGTTGGATCTCAGCTCTGCTTTTGACACTGTAGATCACAGTATCATGATAAACAGACTCGAGAACTTGTTTGGGATTACTGGTGTTGTTTTAAAATGGTTTATATCATATCTGTCTGAGAGATCTTTTACTGTTTGCATGAATCATGTCACATCAGAATCAACAGTTTTGCCGTGTGGGGTACCTCAGGGATCTGTCCTGGGTCCAATTCTATTTCTACTTTATGTAGGCCAAATTATTAAGCACTATAAATATATCTCCTATCATCGCTATGCTGATGACATCCAACTATACTGTTCCTTCAAAATGTCTGAGTTTTATAAATTGTCTAATTTAAGTAATTGCCTGACAGAAATCAACCAATGGTTAAATGACAATTTTCTCCAACTAAACTCTGATAAAACAGAAACTCTAATTATTGCTCCAGACCACATGGTCCCAGAAATCAGGCAGCATATCAGCTTCTTAGACCCCTATGTAAAATCGAGCCTTAGAAACCTCGGTGTTGCTCGAGCAGCACTCTAAGCAGCTGGTCCGAAACTGTTTTTATCATTTACGGAATATTTCTAAACTCAGACTAACGGTATCAAAGCTTGAACTTCAGATGATTATTCATGCTTTTATTTCTTCTCGTTTAGACTACTCTAATGGCCTTTTTACTTGTTTTAACAAATCAGCCTTAAATCGTCTTCAGACTGTGCAGAACGCTGCAGCACATCTCTTAACAGGCACCAAGAGAAGATCGCATATCACTCCAGTTTTAGCCTCCCTTCACTGGTTGCCTGTAAGTTTTAGGTTTCATTTTAAAATTTTAGCTCTAACCTTTAGGGCCCTACATGGTCAGGCTCCTCAATATTTATCTGACCTGCTGAAACCACATACATCTTCTCGGGCTTTAAGGTCATTAGATCAGAGACTGCTGGTGGTACCGCGCACTCGTTTTAAAACTCGTGGTGATCGGGCCTTTCAGACGGTGGCACCACGGTTGTGGAATTCTCTTCCACTGTCTCTTCGCTGCACGGACTCCATTGATTCTTTTAAGAAACAGCTGAAGACATTTTTATTTAGAAAAGCATTTGATTAATTTCCTCTTATGCTGTTTTGATAGTTTTATTATATTACATTGTTTTATTTGCTGTTTTATTTACTGTTATATTGTTTTATATTTCCATTTTCTGTGTTGTAAAGCACTTTGTGATTTTTTTATCTGTGAAAAGTGCTATAAAAATAAATTTTACTTACTTACTTACTTACTTAGTTCTTGGTAACAAATTGCTGTCACTGGCTCTTCACTCTGAACTGGCTTTCATGTGTATTATGTAAAGTTATTTAAAATTAGAGTTTAGTGAACAGCTCATGCCCTCCCTTTGGATGCAACTCCTGACCACATTGCACTTTATACTGTTATACGACAGAACACAAATTCATTTTCAGAACATCACAGAAATATGTATTCAGCTGTTATGTTGTTATCTTTGAGATTTTTTTGAACATCTATGTCACGGTCCTGGGTCTTATGACCCAGTGTTTTGAGTTTTAGTTCATTTTGATGTTTATAGTTTATGTTAAGCCCTTCAGGTTTTCTAAGTTCATTTGTTACCATGTCTAGGTGATTTTAGTTCTTATTAATTCCCCCTCGTGTTTCCAACCCATGTTAAGTCTCCCCTGCTCTTCATGTGTTTCATGTCTGTGTCTTACGTTGTCAAGTTCTGGTTGTCATGTCTGCGTTTCATTATGTTTCCTGTTTTATTTTGGAAGGAGTCGTGTGTTCTTGGTTCTTTGTATTTAGCTTCACTGCTCCTGTCATTAGGTTCATGTTAGTCAGCTGTTTCCTCATGTGTCTCCACTTCCCCTGATCACCTCATGTGTGTATTTAAGTCCTCTGTTTTTGCATGTCATTTGTCAGGTCGTCTGCTCATCCATACCCTCACTTCAGCATTATATGTCAGTTCACCACGTTTAAGGTTTTTCATGTTTAGCTTTAGTTCACCCAGTTTAGGCTATGGTTTGGTGTTCACCTGTGTCCTGCTGTTGTACTCCCTTTTTGCTGGCCTCAATAAACGGCTTATTTTCTGTTAAATCTACGCCACGTTCAGTTTATGGAGTTGGGTTTGGGTCCTTTTGCCAACACCTACGGTCTGCCCCAGCCAGACCGTGACAATCTAGCTGCTTTGTCTTTTCTCTGTGTTTGTCTGAATCAGTGTGGTGGAAAACAGAGACACTTTATGTACTGACAAGTTTATTTTTATTGAATTTCGGATTATTATTTTGCAGTTTACAAAAGATGACAAACTTTCACTGATTTGTTAGATAAAAGTGTATAAAAACGTTTAAATAGTTCAGAAATAATTCCTTGTTTCCTTGTTTGAATGCTGATTAATATGAAATCAAGAAGAAAACACACAAAAAAAATGCAGTTTATAACTGTGTTCATGCCCTTATGTGTGTCTTTGCACACACCAAAATAAAAAATCCCACTTCCAATTACTTTATTTCCTGACCTAATACAGGAACGTCTGCTGGTTTTGGATTAGGTTCATCCCTGTCTCCAGTAGCTTCTGTACCTGACTGTCATTTTGCCTGCTGTTCTCAAAGAGAACACACCTGTTGTCACATTTCTGAATTATTGCTTTCAGCTCAGGTTGACAGGTACGTAGGAAATCCTCAAACTTCATTTCTGCCTGCCGCAGGTCGTCTCCTCTGGTGAACAGGATAATTGTTTGTTTTCTAACTTTGCTTGCAAAAGCTTTTTCTAGCTTTTCTATTATGTTTCTCTCACCATCTGTAAATCTGCTTGCTTGCATCACAAGTACATACACACAAGGTCCTGACTCACAAAGCTGTTTGCACTTTTTTACATGTTTGTCCCTAACTGACGGTGCAATGTCATCATCAAAGATGTCAGGAGTATCGATCACACATACATGGAAATCATTCACTTTAGTTTCTGCCACTTGGCACTCTGAGGTGATCGGCTTGGAGCTGGGTCTAGATATGAAGCGTTTCTCTCTGAGGATGCTGTTCCCACTCGCACTCTTTCCACTCCCAGACATTCCCAAAAGGACAATGTTCCATATGGCTGGAGTGCGTCTTCCTGAATAAGTTTATAATGATGATAATGTCAGCGAAATCCCTCATTGCATTACATTCAAAATCTATAAATAATGAAAACGTAAACTCCCACAGTTGCACTAAAATACACAAAAGAGCTTATTTAACATTAGTAAATCCAGTCTTACTATTTGAAGTCTTTCTTGGATCATGAAGGACTCTTTGCTTATAACAACCGTCTGCATAATCCCTATTTAATAACCCATTTTTTAATATGAACTTCTAAAATGCTGCTTAGAAGCATTGGGGTTCACCTGCTTGTGGCTCAGTAGTGTACGGTCCAGTTTGTGATCCATAGTCAGGCCTACAATTTAATAACAGAGAAAAAATAAACCCACCTCAGCTCAAAAACTCTTTTTTTTGTTTTATAAACACTTATTTGTTGTTTCTAACAATATATATATATATATATATATATAAAAAAAATCAGAGCCCCTTGTAAAATACATTACCAGAGTTTTTCATAGCATATGTGCACATGGTTAAAGAGAATATGTTTTTCATTTTTATTTAAATAAGGTAAGCCCTAATGCTAGCTCAACAGTTCTGCACTTTCAGCTTTACCTGGCATTGGTTGTTATGAGTTGTTGTGGTTCACATCTCCTTGAATTACTGCTCTGCCGGCAACCCATACTGCAGAAACTGAATGAGTGATCTGTGGGTTCATAAGTCAGAAGCAGCAAAACTCTGAACTCTTCACTTTTGCTGAAGTACATTCATTAAGTATTTTACATTTTAAATTATAAATCATAGACTGCAGGACTTGAGAGATTGTGAAAATAAAGCGTGATGTGATATGAAATCAGAAAGGTTTTCTTTCTCTTTTTATCTGCAATACCTTTAATAACTGTCCTTTTATTTTATTGCTACAAAGCAAAGAAAAGTTTACAAGCAAAACTCACTGTGAGTGGTGGCTCTTCAATCAGGTGCAGCACAGTCTGTGCAGTGAGTGCAGACTGTGCTGCCCTCTATACCTGTCAGCTACAGGAGGAGGTGTGTCCTCTGTGGAGCTATAAATAAAAGATGTGTTTAACAGAAGCTTTATCATTCATCCCTCTCACCTGTGCAGTGACAACAGTGACATTAAGATGGCTTTATGTTTCAGGTCCTGATTTGAGGATTGTGATGATTGGAAAAACTGGTGTGGGCAAGAGTGCTGTTGGGAACACCATCCTGGGAAACAAACGTTTCAGATCTTGCCCTTTATCTGGGTCAGTGACTGAGGTCTGTCAAAAAGGTGTGACTCAGTGGGGTAATAGAGTAGTTAGTGTTGTAGACACACCAGGGATCCTGGACACTGCAAAATCAGATGAGCTCATCAAAAGAGAAATTGTGCGTTGTGTTGAAGTCTCCTGTCCCGGTCCTCATGTGTTCCTGTTGGTCATCCAAGTGGGTCGATTCACCAAAGAAGAGAAAAACTCAGTGGAAGCCCTGCAGGAGCTGTTTGGCCCCGAGGCAAACAAGTACATGATTGTGCTCTTCACCCGTGGTGGTGATCTTGGAGGCATGACCATAGAGCAGTACGTACGTGAAGCTGAGCCTGGGCTAAAGCACATCATTGAAAGCTGTGGAAACAGGTTCCACGTCTTTGACAACACCAGCAGCGACAAAAAGCAGGTGGTGGAGCTCATCAAGAAGATCGACAAAATGGTGTCAGTAAATAAGGGCACCCACTACACAGACGCCATGTTCAAGGAGGTGGAGGAAGCACACAGACTGGGATTGACACTGCAGCAGTATAGGTTCACTGAGCCGCTGCTTAAGCGTGTCAGACTTTTTCGTATTCTTCTTGGGAGAGATTAAACTGTTGTGATAAATAGTACACGATCTAGTCTGAACTGGACAGTTTTTGTACATACACATGAAAGCATGAAGTCTGTTTAGAATGACACAGTGTAGAAAGCTGTTTAGGATCATTTTATTTGAGTTATCACAAAAAATAATGAAGATATCGGTTGCTGATTGTTTGACATTGTATTAAAGTGAAATACTAATCATAATACAAGCTGTGCTTTCAAAGTGTTTCTTGTCTCTGCTTCATCTGCTCCAGCTTGTAGCGAGTTTATAATCAGGGTGGTTTGTGATATCTGAACTGAACTGTATTTTGTATTTTTGTGTGATTTTGAAATGATGAATTATGACTTCTAAGAGGAGAAGTTTGAATTTTATTTGTTTGTTTTTTTTTGTCTGTTTTCTGGTTGTTTAAATGAAATTATTGTGAAGAAAAATTTCCTTTGGGTTCATGATTGTTAATTGTTGCTTCAACATTGTCCATTTTGATGTTTTACCTAAATAAATAATTTAAATACATCACTGTCATCAGTCATGTCTAAGTATAAAACCCCACTTTCACAATCTGAATCAGAATCAGCTTTATTTACTAAATATATGTTTTAACATCCAGGTATTTCCACGTCACATTGCATATCCAATTTTATGTCATCTTTGTTTGTCTCATGACAGCACACAGATGGCATGATAGTGTAGCTTTGTGTTGGAAAGGATCCTGGTTAACTAAGTCGCACTGGCATAGTCTCAAGGACATCCTACTGATGTATTCTGACCTTAGACTACTCTCACCAACGGTAATACTGTCCAAATGCTTTTTTTTTTGAGTGTTAATTTCTTTAAGTAAATGTGAGTATGAATAAAAAAATGGTTTAAATGAAATATCCACTGAAGTGAGTTCACTCCATTTATGTTTAAACAGTTTCACCTTTCACAAGAATGTACGCTGATTTTGTTGATTGTACTTTTAACAAATCCACAAAGCTTTCTCACTGTGAGTAATGGTAATGTAGAAGTTAAATTATATTTAATGGCATTCACAACGTATAATTTTCCAGAAATATATAAAAGACATATGTGGGTAAGTTGTATCGTCCTCTTCTCTCTAAACAGAACATACACTGTATAAGATCAATAAAAAATATTTGAAACCTATACTGGGGTATCCACTTGTGTCTGGAATAAAGTCTCTTACAGATAATATTTATCTGTCCATTTACGTATTTGACCAGCATTGACCCAGTTATCTTCTTTTTTGGGAAGACTGTGAGTTTTTGGATCTATGTACGTCAGTAACTTTTGTATCAGAATCAGAATCAGAATCAGAAAGGGTTTTATTGCCAAATGTTGAGCAGGTTTACAACATTAGGAAATTGCTGCGGTGCTTCAGTGCAAACATACTGTCATAAATTACGCTTAAATAGACATGAAATAAAAATAAGAATAAGAATTAAAAGTGCTAAATAGATAAATATATACATGATATATACATGAGTGCAGGTGGTGATCAGTGCAAACATGGAATGATGCAGTGAACACAGCGTAGGGTCATGTGTTAGTGATGGGAACAGTCATATGGTTATTGTTCATGTGTCCGACAGCAGAGGGGAAGAAACTGTTCTTATGGCGAGAGGTTCTGGTGCGAATGGACCGGAGCCTCCTGCCTGAGGGGAGCAGGTCAAACAGACTGTGTCCAGGGTGAGAAGGGTCAGCTGAGATCCGAGCTGCACGCCCCAGTGTCCTGGAGGTGTACAGGTCCTGCAGAGATGGGAGTCTGCAGCCGATCACCTTCTCAGCAGAGCGCACAACACGCTGCAGTCTCTGTTTGTCTGTTGTTACATTTCCTCTGCTTATTAATGATTTGCGTCATTGTGTTTACCACAGATTAGATCTAGAAGCTAAGCATGTCATGTTTTTATTTAGAAAACTCTGGGAAGGCCAAACCTTGACTCATGGTGTTTTTCCAGCCAGGTATGATTTTATTGCAGTGTCAGTGTGTTTGAGATCATTCTCATGAAGAGAATTAAGCCACTGCCAGTCACATTCTTTCCAGATGATATCACATTGTGCATCGAAATCTAACCTTACTTTTCTGCCTCAAAAGCTGATTCAGTATATCTGGACGTAATGTTTTCAGCGGGAGAAACGTTTCGTTACCTCCGGATGAAGTGAATTTTGGGATGCCCTTACTTGGATGAATGAGCATGCATCAAGATACTTACTTTTCTTGTTTTCAAATTTTTTATCAGATTTGACAAGATCTCCAACACCAAACCATGACAGAGCCTACACCCTGTTTTACAGATGGCTGTAAAAACTCTCTATAGTACCTCTCTCCAGAGCTCCTCGGTACATGTTGATGATTTGAACCAAAATTTTCAAATTCAGGTTAATTACTCTTTAAGACCTAATTTCTTGTTATCCGTCAGCCTTTTCTCCCAGTGTCCCTTCATTAAGAATGGCTTCTTTACAGCCACCATTCTGAGATTCTTAAGAACATCATCTATTATGAACAGTTTTTCCACTTTTTAGAAGTCAAAAGTATCGCTGTCATACTTTTCATTCAGAGAATAATCTATCTGAGGTGTTCTGGATATTTTTGTTGGACACAATGAGCCAACACGAAGTTGTGCTGTGATCTTTTAACATTTGGTCCAACACTACTTTCCTATGATTAAAATCATTAATGGGCGTTCATAGCCTCTTGAAAAGGAACAAGGATTTTGGTGAGAGGATGGAACAAATTTGACAGGAAGTTGTCACAGAAGTTGGTGATGTGAAAAAAAACTTGTAAACTGTAGGTGCAAACCCACAGACAATCTCATAATCATACAGAAAGATTCAGGAAGGTTTTCGTGAGGAAATACTTTTCTTAAAGACATGTGGTCAGAGAGAAAACCAGGAAGTTCCTTTTAACATGTAAATTTAAAAAAAAAGGCACCAAAAAGAAAACAATGCAATCATCAGCACTCAGAAAACAAATAAGCAATTATTCTATTGTTTTCAGGAGCTGGAAGAAAGATTTGTGTCTTTTAAAGTAGTTACAGTTGAAGCCACTATGACGACATTTTCTGATTTTCTAACAGAGAATCATTAGTAATCACAAAAATGTGGTTTGTGCTCAGCCAAGTCATCTTTATAAGGAGACAGAACTACATCTTCAGATGATTACTATTGCGCTCTACCATCATACATCCAGTGTGCTGATAAATTCACTGGTTGCCTTAATGCACTTTTCTACTCTATTTGAGTAGTGCTTAAAAAAAATCCTCATTCAGTAATTCATATAAGCACTTTTTTTTCTACATCTTAGTGCTTTCTAGCTAACATCTAATCTGACTTTATGCTAGTGACAGAGACTGGCCAGTTGCTTTCTGTACTTAAAATATATGTCTATGTGCTTTATTTGTTTCCTCAAAACAAATCTAACAAGGAAAAAAAGGGAACCGTCCAGTTATTTTCAAATAAGAAAAATGAAAAAAAAAAAACACGAAATGAATCCTTTTGTCATATATGTTTTTCTCATGAGTATGATTACTGTTATTTACTTAGAATTAGGTTTAGAAAGGGATTTAGTTTTATAGAAATTCAGATAAAATCTGTAATGTGGCTAGATTACTATGTAGGAAGTACAGTGGAAACCACAGCTGTTACTTTTCATTAAGAAACTACTGGCCTATCTACAAGTAATAAATTGTTCAAGGCTTCTTAGAAAAAAACAGGGATGTTGTTGTAGGACCTGAACAAATGTGACAGAAAGTTTGATAATGATGTGGAAAAACCTGTAACACCTGTTGGATTCCACCCAGAGTGTTTTCACTGACACCTGAAGAAGCTCATAATGAAACACAAACATTCAGGAAGGTTTGCTGTGAGGAAATCACTTCCTTAAAGCCATGCCATGAGGAAGAAAAGCAGGATGTTCCTTGTATACATATTAATCAGCAAAACTGTCATTGCCTGGTTTCAGCTGATGTTTATCTTGTTCTCTCAGGCAGTTATGAGCCTTTATTTGTCACTTGCAGTTGCCTGCAGCGAAATTGAATGTTTTCTGACCATACATACATTACACAAACATCACATCAGGGAGAACGGTCAGAAGAGGTTGCGTAAAGAAAAACAAGGAAATCCATCCATTGTGTCCTGGAGGAAACGTTCCTCCAGGACACGGTGGCGAGGTTTATTAAACTCCACCGAGACAGCTGGTGACGCAAATCTGAAGGCCAATTTCACAGCTGCTCACTTCCGGCCTACCCGGCCTTCGGAGGACTCGGCCCACATAGACTGCGAAGGCCGGGTCCTCAGGGGGATGCAGCCTCTGAATTTGGACACAGCTTATAACCCATGTCACTAAAATGTTACTCTGTAGCTGAATGTGTCTTAGTTTAAGTGAAATGAGATTATTTTGACTAGAAATAAGACAAATATATGTTTTAAGATTTTGAGTTTTTGCAGTGTAGACTGTTTTTTTGTACCCTAAATATTCTTTACCCATTCAGATGAAGACAATCTTAGAAACCTGAAGAAAAATCCAATGTGTTGAAGCATGTCTACTAACTATAAATGTGATACACCACCCAATTTGAACGTTCACAGAAATAACTGATTAACATGACCTATGAATATAAAACAATCTACAACTGGAACCAGCTTCAGAGTGATATATTTTTGAATGTATGGGTATTTCTGAAAATATTTAAATACATTCCCAAAAACTGTGTCTAAATTTCTAAAAACTTGACACAAAGTAAAAAACGTTAGAACTTTTTTGTTAAAATTTTACATCAAATAAAATTCAAAATCATGTTCTCTTTTCTAAAAACCGACATTCGTGCTCTGGTTGTATTGAAGTTCTGCCACCCTGTGGCAAAACTTTATGACTCACAAGAGAATCACGGCGCAATGTGTGTTTGTAAGAAAGACGATGTATTGTTTTGAAATATGTGTGTTAATGTCTTCATTTAATTTAATAAAATATAGGCAGTCTGTGAAACTATCATAAAAAAACTACCATGAAAAATCACTTTTTTGTAGTTTAATTAAAAAAGGTAACTTTTTATATATTCTATTTTGATTACTTTCTGTTTTTATTTTTTGTGTTTTTGGCTTATAGCTAAAGACAATCAAATAATTCTTATCTGGCTCTTACAATTGTAGTTGTGAAACTCTCATTAGTGATACAATGTACATTCAGATTACTACAGATGTGTGTCTTACAGACCATTATATAAAAACAGAACAAAACACTGTGACAAACATGATTTATCACAGTGATAGTCATTCAAAACATGACTATCAAATGTGATCATGTGAAACACGAATTCCAGAAAAGTTGGGACATTCTTTGAATTTTAACAAAATGTAAACTAAAAGACTTTCAAATCACATGACCTAATATTTTCTCTATAACAGAATGTAAATGACACAACAAATGATTAAACCATGAAATTTTACTTTTTTATACAATTTTATTTAATTTTTGTGCATAAAAAATTCTTAGTTTGAACATTCATGTGATTCATAATGTGATTTTCAAGTATTTTAGTTGCTCAAACTTTAAGAACGACGCATTTTTTCTGGAATTTAGGTTGCATGTTTTGGCTTGATATTATCCATACAAAAAAGTTTCATTAATAGTGATTTACAATTGACTAGTTTGTTTGGATGCATTCCAGATATGCTTCATTATGCTGGGATCATTCTGTCGTTCACAGCCTTAGATGAAACCAGAAGGTGAAATGTAAAAAGAATATTTTAGAAGTGACAAATTCTTCAACCACACGCTGTCCTTTAAATTCACCAGCAATGAATGCACTTGATAAATAACTGCACTGTTACAAAAAACATCGTAAAACAACGGTAATCTTCCGGCAGCTGGGGCGCCAAAATACGACCGTGAAATAACAGAAAATAACTGTCCCATAAAAATACGGTTATTTTCAGTAATGAAAATAGAGTTTGTTGCGCTAATTTGACATGGGATTCTGCCTTTTCCAAGTGCTTTTAGACATTAAATTAGGAACATTTTTACGCGATCAAACAATGAAATTACCTATAAACAAGGTCACTGAATGTGGAAATATGAATCATAATACGTAAATGTACAGAAATATACAGTTAACAGTTGGTTCGAATAATAATTGATTGGATGTCCAGGGACAGAGGCGAGGCTGCCATATCGCACCATCGGCCCCTTTGGCCATCACTAGTAGGCGGTAGATGAAGAGTCTTGACCACGGACACAACGACGGAGAGTGTCCGAGCCGGGGCGCGAACCGGCAATCTTTTGATCACAAGGCGAACTGCCAACCCTTGAGCCATGAACGGCCTAACTAGCAATGATAATAATACTTATGTGATGCAACTCAAGCTTATAGGGATCATGTTATATACTTTTCCATAGCATTACATTTGAATTCGATCTTTCAAATAACGGACAGATATTTGTGAGATCATGATACATTTGTATCATTTGTATTTTAACAATCTAAATATGCATATGTACAGACAGATACATTTTAATTCAATTTAATTATGTTGTATTACATTAGGCAAGGCAAGGCAAGGCAAGGCAAGGCAAGTTTATTTGTATAGCACAATTCAACAACAAGGTGATTCAAAGTGCTTTACAGAGACATTAGAAATAAAAACAAATAAAAAGCATGATTTAAAATTGATTAAAACAAGCAAATAAAACAAACTAACTAATTAACAAACAAACAAACAAACAAAACAGTATATAAAATCAAAACAGATAAAATCAAAACAGATAAAATCAGTAGTTAAAATGTTAGTTTTGAAATTTAAGCTTAAAAGTGTGGATTTGGTGCTTTATTCAAATGCAGCTGAGAACAGGTGAGTCTTCAACCTGGATTTAAATAAACTGAGTGTTTCAGCTGATCTGAGGCTTTCTGGGAGTTTGTTCCAGATATAAGGAGCATAAAAGCTGAATGCAGCTTCTCCGTGTCTGGTTCTGACTCTGGGAACTGATAAAAGACCGGATCCAGATGACCTGAGGGATCTGGATGGTTCATGCTGGGTCAGGAGGTCGCTGATGTATTTTGGTCCTAAACCATTCAGAGCTTTATAGACCAGCATCAGAACTTTAAAGTCTATCCTCTGACGGACAGGCAGCCAGTGTAAAGACCTCAGAGCTGGACTGATGTGGTCCACTTTTTTGGTCTTAGTGAGGACTCGAGCAGCAGAGTTCTGAATGAGCTGTAGTTGTCTGACTGATTTTTTAGGTTACAGTGATTACAGTGATTTAACGTTAATTTACATTCAAAATGTGAAGTCAAAGTCTATTTACGTAACTTTAATGATATTCTAGAAGAACAGAACATTACTGTAAAATGCACAGTAAAATACCTTCATATTAGGGTTTTTTCCTACAGTCGCAGCGTTACCCGCGACCGTGTTGTTAGTTCACATTCATTGGCCGATGCTTAGCGTCATGTTATTTATATTAATTGCAATTCCTACCTCTACATTTCTTTTTCAAAATATATAATTAGCACAGTGTGTCCGTGCAGTGTTTTACATTGTGGCATGCAGAGAAATCTTAACAACGAAGCTCACAGAGAGAGATTGAGCTTGTTGTTTAACCCCAAGCTGGTAGGGGGAGCTCTTTATTAAAACACTTGCTGTGCTACAATGTGCCTCAAGGTTCAACAACAGCACAACAGAAGTCACTCATGGTACAGCACTCTCTCTACAAAACAACAACTGTCAGTGACGCTGCACCACGGCGTAAACACAACATTCAAGATAATGAATAATGGCAGAAATGAACTTTCTCCAAAGGGTGGCGGGTCTCTAACTTAGAGATAGGTTGAAGAGTTCGGCCGTCCATGAATGGCTCAGAGTCGAGCCGCTACTCCTCCACATTATAAGGAACCAGTTGGGGTGGTTCCGGCATCTGACAAGGATGCCTCCTGGGTGAGGTATTGCAGGCATTTCCCATTATATGTTACAATGGGTAGGACTAGACATCACCTCAGATGTAATGTTGAAGAAAAAGAGGGGGGGGGAAATGGTGACCAGGTACAAAAGTTTCATGCAGAAGAGATAAGCTGCATTTTCTTCTTTTTTCTATGTTTTACTTTAACATGATTTATCAGCAGCTCCATCACACAAATATTGATTTCAACATGATTTTTTTCACTCAGTTACATAATGTAGGAATGTGTTGATCAAAAATATATTTTGATAAATATTTATATTTTTAACGAAGAATTAAAAATGATTTAGTATTAGCAAAAGCACACATAAATAAACTCTTCTTCTGTATCACTTTACCCATGGAAAGACTAGTTATTATTTCCTTTTACCCTCAAACAATGTCCAAAAGGTAAAACAGAAATCCAAAACTGGAAGAACCAGTTTGAACCCACAGCTCTGTCACTGTCAAATGCCAGAGGCATGCCAGCTGTAAAGCTATAAAAGCACTGTGTTGAACAGAGGCTTTAACATTCATCTCTCTCACCTGCGCAGTGACAACAGTGAAGTTAAGATGGCTTCATTTCCACTATGTAAGATTTATAGTTAATCTTCATCAAATAAAAGTAGTGAATTGTGTTTGAGGTCCTGTGAAGTGAATTGTGAATTGTGTTTCAGGTCCTGATTTGAGCATTGTGATGATTGGGAAAACTGGTGTGGGTAAGAGCGCTGTTGGAAACACCATCCTGGGAAAAACAAATTTCAGCTCTTGTCCCTTACTGGGGTCAGTGACCGAGGTCTGTGAAAAAGGTGTGGCACAGATGGGTAACAGGTCAGTTAGTGTTGTAGACACACCAGGGATCATGGACGTTGCGAATTCAGATGAGTTCATCAAAAAAGAAATCAAGAAATGTGTTGAAGACTCCTCTCCCGGTCCTCATGTGTTCCTGTTGGTCTTCCAAGTGGGTCGATTCACTAAGGAGGAGAAAAACTCAGTGAAAGCCCTGCAGGAGCTGTTTGGCCCAGAGATAAACCAGCACATGATTGTGCTGTTCACCCGTGGCGGCGATCTTGAAGACATGACCATAGAGGAGTATGTAAATGAAGCTGATCTTGGACTTCAGCACATCATTGAAAGCTGTGGAAACAGGTTCCACGTCTTTGACAACACCAGCAGTGACAGAAAGCAGGTGGAGCAGCTGGTCAAGAAGATTGATGACATGGTGGCAGCAAATGGAGGCATACGCTACACAAACGCCATGTATAGACAGGTGGAGGAAGCACACAGTAAGGGATTGGCCGTGGATGAGTGTAAATTCACTGAGTCGCTGTTTCAGCGTATCAAAATGTTTCGTACTGTTCTTCATGGAGATTAAATTATTGTAATAAATAGTGATGAATCTAGTCTAAACAGGACAGTTTCTGTACCCATTTGTAAGTCTAGTCTGACACAGACTTACAGTGTAGACAGCTGTCTACATTATTTAACTTTATCTTTTGGTATTCAAGAGGAAAGCATTATAAAGTGAAATAATAATCATAATACGAGCTTTTCTCTACTGCATCTGCTCCAATTTGTAGTGAGTTTGCAACCCTGATGGTTTGGTGTTAAATTTATTTTAAATAGTGTGTTTTATGCATATTTTCAGTCAATGACTTGTTTTTAAATGATGGCATGAAGTTTGAAATGTATTTTCTTTTCTTTGCCATTTTTGTCTGAAAATATTGTGAAAAGCATTTAATTTTGTCAATGATTGTTTATTGTTGCTTCAGTGTAATTCTTTTAAATGTTATATCTCAATAAATAATTTCAATGCATCGCTGTCATCATTTCTTTCTAATTCTAAAACACTGCTTTCTTTTTTTTTCTTTTTTCTTTTTTTTTTTTGTCCCGTTTGGATCTATAGCCATCAGAATTGTTGTCTTGAGGCCAAGAAAGATGCCAAGCGGATTTATTTTACCAAGTGGATCATCATGGCCTTGCCATATTGGTCCATTTGATTGACCTTTATTATAATTATGAATTTATTTTATTTTCAGTTGCAAACGGGACGGACATAACTGTGGGATAGGACAGGGGGAAAGAATGAAAGAAAGAGGGGGAGAGAAAGAAAGAAAACCAAAGGGGAGAAGAGACGGTGAGAAGGGGGGGAAGAGAGAAAAAAAAACAAACAAACAAAAAAAAAAAAAAAGGTGTGGAGGAGATCAAAACTCCAGACATCCAGAGGCCCCCAGAACACAAGAGACCAAGGAAGACCCACAGAGGGGCAGCTGCGCCACTGTCCCAGTAAGAGCTGAGGAGAGTCCCAGATGAGGGCTCACTCAGCAGCCGCGGAGCAGAAGCCAGGGTGAGTTGCAGTGACGCGCCCGTGAGCTCCGCCGGCAGCCAGCTGTGCCTGAGTGACCGAGCCCCAGGCCGAGAGGTCGGGGGCACCCCACCTCCGAAGTGGCCCGAGCGAGCCCCAGGCTCCAGGCCCCGATAAGCGGCCGCCAAGGAGTGAGCCGGTGTGTACCCGGACGCCCACCCCCAGACACAAAGAACCACCAACGCACCGACACCTGAGGGAGTCCGCCACTGGCGGGGGAAGTGGTGGTGGGTGGAGATAGGCCTCCAAACCTTGGAGGGCCTGAGATGTCCCCAGAGAGGTGGCGTCTGATACCCAACCTGACATATAGACACAGACATACAGGCACACACAGACACAAACATCCATTCCCACCCTCATGCTCTCATATGCACTTACTCCACACTCAACCAACGTGGAGACAGACATAAAGAGACGCTGTACACACAATCACACTCCCCAAGCATACTCTACGAACCGGGTCTAGGTACTCTTGCCCCTGGAGGGGGGAACTGCACCCAGACCCTGGTGTTTCCAGTCTACATAAACATGGCTATCAAAATTGCCCATGTATGTTTTTTTCTTAATGATGCTATTTTATGCATATGTATAAAAATATATGGAAATAAGCTGCCTTCTTCCTGTTTCGTGCAATGTGTTGGTTTTTTTGTGTGTCATATGTCATTTACTCAGTTATTACATTACTTACTAATATCGTCATGTACTGTATGTACAGTGAGTATAGTACTGGGGTTGTATTTATCAGAATGCAGACAAATAATGTTGGTCAGTAAACAGTAAAGCTGTATTTGGTTTCCTTACTTTTTAACTCAGACATGGGCCGAGTATGTGTTCCCAGTTTATTTGATGTATTTTTGAATCCCTTCAGTAGCCATTTTCAGAATAGAGTATTTTCTACAGTTTCCCAATAACTGAGAAATGTGAATGAAATTAAAGTTTTGGAACTAAAAATATGAAAATACCTAAAAGTCAGAGGTTAGGAAAATTAAAAAGATTCCCAACAACATCACACTGCATCTGGATCATAACAAAGTGAGCTCTTCCTTATGACTGCCCTCTACAGCAAGTCCAGGTGTAACTACAGACTTTATGTCAACCAGTCAGTTGCACATTAATAATGGAATAAAGTGAATTAATAAAAATGTTATTTACTATACACTGTTCCAAAAAATAGTAATGTCAAATTATTTTACTGTGTAGTTTACAGTCGTGTACTGTTTTTCTAGAATATCATTACATTTACATAAGTAGACTGATCTGACACGTCAAATGTAAAATAACATAACATCACTGTAAATGTAATAAAAAACAATTTACTTGTTTTTTAAATATACTTTTTTGTACATATGCATATTTAGATTGTAAAAATGCATCCAGAAATGTCTCCCATCATGCCTTGGGACATGTGTTGCTGTTTAGATGTTCTTGTTCTATTGTTTATGGTTACGTTACTTTTAACTGTTATCTTGAATGTTGTGTTTACGCCTGTCATGAGTCGCTGTGTGGCAGGCAGGAGTTGGACGCAAAATGCAGGCACTCAGGCATGAGGTTTAAACACAAACAAACTCAGCTTTATTTGCTGGCAGGGGAAAGTCATAAAAAAGGCAAACTAAACTAAACTGGAAACTCATAAACAAAACTCAGTGAGACACAGGGAGATCCACACAGCATGAGGGACGACGCGACACGGACACAGAGAAACACAAGGCTTAAATACACAGAGGGAGCAATCAGGGAATGAGTAACAGGGGGGAAACACAGCTGGGGCAAATCAGGCCTAACGAGACAAAGGAAACACAACCAGACGCATTTACATGAGACACGGACTTTCAAAGTAAAACAGGAAACATAACACAGACTGAACTTAGACACACAGACAGGCACTACAGAGGGAACAGAGACGTGGGACCAGGGCAGACACGAAACAAATGAAACACAACGAGCCAGAAACCAAAACACAGGGAACAAAGTCCAAAACAACAGCACTGAGGCCCAGGAACAGTCCAAAAGCAAACAAACAAAAGAGCCCAGGCAACAGTCTCGAAAAGTTCAGGGGGCCGGCCCGGAGGCTGACGGCACAACAGTCCAAACCCGGGCAGTTCAGGGGGGCGGCCCGGAGGCTGACGGCCCAAGAGCCCAGAAAACAATTCAGGAGGCCGGGCAGGCGGGAAGCATCGGCGGCGACGGAACAGATCAGGAGGGTGGCCGGGCAGGAGGCACCGGCGGCGACGTAGTTCAGGGGGCCGTCCATGATGGCAGCGTAGTTCAGGGAGCCGTCCATGATGGCAACGACGTCCAGTCATCGGCCGAACAGGACATGCAGGACGAGCAGGCCGGACAGGACGTGCTGGCCGGACCGGACGTGCAGGATGAACAGGACCAGACGGCATGGGGACCTCAGGCGCAGACAAAGCTAGACGGAGCGAGGCAGGACCAGGCGACGCCTAAGGCGAAGACACGGAGGCAGGACCAGGCGACGCCGAAGGCGAAGACACGGAGGCTGGACCAGGCGGAGCTGAAGACACGGAGGCAGGACCAGGCGGAGCTGAAGACACGGAGGCTGGACCAGGCGAGGGTGGTGGCGCTGCAGGCGACGGCGTGGGAGCCGCAAGTGGTTGCTGGACGGGCCCCTCGGACCCTCCAGCGGAGGCAGGAGGCTGGACGGGCCCCTCGGACCCTCCAGCGGGAACAGACGGCTGAAGCGGTCCCTCGGACCCTCCAGCGGGAACAGACGGCTGAAGCGGTTCCTCGGACCCTCAAGCGGAAGCAGGTTGCTGGACGGGCCCCTCGGACCCTCCAGCGGGAACAAACGGCTGAGCAGCCAAGTGACCCTGTGGCTGAGCAGCTGATGCAAAAAATATAGCCCCAGAATAAATAGTCCCATGGCCCGAAGAAAGAGAAAAAGTGTCCTTTTCGCTCACCACAGCCGGCTGTTTTGACATCCGGCTGTGGGGTGACACGTCCGGCTGTGGGGTGACACGCCGGTGGCGTGGCCGCCGCTTCCTCCTCGGTGATGGCTCCAATGGGCCGGGCAACTCCAAGTCCGGCGGGCTGGGCAGCACATCTTTCTCCGAGTTGGGTAGGTGAGCGGTAGCAACAGGGGGATGCAGAAGAAGCTCATTAAGGAAAAACTCCTGTATGAGTGGGTGAAGTGAGTCCAAAAGCCAGGGGAGACCAGAAACCAGTCGCTGTAGCCGGTTCGCTACAGCACGCTGAAATTCCTCCCCAGGATGATTCAGCCACAGGTCACATAATTTATCCACTGAATAAATTATATCCTCCCTGAGCTCTTCAGACGGGGCAAGTGCTGCTGGGTCCATGTACTGGTCGCGTCGTTCTGTCATGAGTCGCTGTGTGGCAGGCAGGAGTTGGACGCA
>NC_137945.1:3739720-3782220 GCF_963969265.1 Rhamphochromis sp. 'chilingali'
CTGCCGGTGGTACATACCGTGCAGGGGCCTGTCCTTCCATGATGGTTCCTCGTCTCCCTCCACTTTCTTGAGTTTCTGCTGCCTGAGGTATTCACTGAGCACTCGGTCAGTTGGGGCCATCTTCGTGATGTATTCTTGGATGTTCGTTGTCTCATCCTGGACTGTGATGCTGACACTCACCAGTCCCCGGCCTCCTTCCTTCCGCTTAGCGTACAGCCTCAGGGTGCTGGACTTGGGGTGAAACCCTCCATGCATGGTAAGGAGCTTTCTTGTCTGTGTGCATGTCTGAAGTTTAGTCTCCGACAAGTGAAATGTTCAGCTGGGTTAAGATCAGGTGACTGATTTGGTCATTCTTTACTTTAATAAACTCCTGTGTTGCTTTGGCCATATGTTTTGGGTCGTTTTCCATCTGCTTTATTAAATACCAGCCAATCAATTTGATTGCATTTAGCTGGATTTGAGCAGACAGTATGTCTCTGAACACCTCAGGAGTTCATTGTGTTGCTTCTGTCATGTGTCACATCATGAATAAACTTTAGCGTCCCAGTGCAACTGGCAGCCATGTGCGCCCAAGCCATCACACTGCCTGTGCTGTGTTTTACAGTTGATTTGGTATGCTTTGGATCATGAGCTGTTTCACACTTTCTCAGTACTTTTATCTTGCCACATTTCTGGTAGAGGTTGATCTTGCGTTTATCTATCATGAGAATGTTTTTCCCAAACTGTACTGGCTTTTTTAGATTTTTTTGTTTTTAGCAAAGTCCAGTCTAGCCTGTCTATTCCTGAGTTTTATGAGTGGCTTTCACCTTTCAGTGAACCGTCTTATTTACTTTCATGCAGTGTCGTCTTCATGGTAGACTTTCATATCCATACGCCTACCTCTTGGAGAGTGTTGTTCACTTGTTTGGCTGTCATGAAGGGGTTTCTTTTCATCATGGAAATGAGTCTGGGATCATCCACCACTGTTGTCTTCCGTGGACGTGCAGGTCTGAGTTTACCAGTGCCGTGTGTCTTTCTCAGGATGTTCCACACTGTAGATTTTGCCTCTCCTAATATTGTAGCAATTTCGCTGATGTTTTTTTTCTGCTTCAGGATGGCTTGTTTCACCTGCATGGAGAGCTTCTTGACTGTATGTTGTCTGTTCACAGCAAAATCATCCAAATGGAAGCACTACACCTCAGATCTACTCCCGACCTTTTGTCTGCTCAATTAATAATGAAAGAAGGAAGGAATTTCAAACACCTGCCCATGAAATAGCCTTTGTCAATTGTCCAATTACTTTTGTCCCTTTAAAAAGTGGGTGACACATGTTAATTAGCTGAAAATCCTAAACACAGTTTGAATGTGGATACCCTCAAATGAAAGCTGACATGGACACACTTAGTCCATGTCCATTATATAACTATAATTGGAAAATGTTTCGATAAATAGGTGAAAGATTTATGGTACTAACTTTACATACAACAAATTATTTGTGATTATTATTATTATCAATTAAATGATTTATTTATTTAAATTTAACCAGGAACTGAGCTTTCAAAATATATAATCTCTCTGTCCTGGGCGGCCATGGTAAACATCCTGGGAAAACTATTTCAAGTATTAAGTATTAACTGTAAGGACAACATTTTTCCTTAATATTTGGTTACCTCTCTTTACATGAATACCTATTGTGTGTCAAAGCACTGAGTTTTGTGTAATATTTCAATATCTTAGTGTGTGATAGATCTGCCTGGTAAAAATATCGGAAAACAAAGAAACACTAGGTGCATGAAATAACTTCAGTTTAATAAATTCAGCATTTATTTGATTCTATTACACTCTAATGAGCAGAACTATGTGAGGAAGTCAGTAGTTTGTTTAACAAAAAATTGAAAAACTCTTTAAAGTAACCATATTTTAAAAAGGAAACTCTTCTTGTTTAAATGCTACTGTAGTAAATAAAATATAGAAGGCAACTGTTTTGTTATAATCTGTCACTTCAATTTGCAGAATAAACTTTCACCCTCTAAATTATTCATAGCTTTACAGAAAAAAGGCCAAATGTCTAAGCACATGATTTTATCTATATTGCCTGTTATTCTAACAGCCCGATCACCGTGTCAATCAGCTTTTCCACTTCCTGTGAACTTGACCTGCTGTTCTCAAAGAGAACACACCTGTTTCCACACTTTTCAACTATTTCTTTCAGACCGGGTTGGCAGGAGTGAAGGAAATCCTTCAAGGTGATTTCTGCCTGCTGCAGGTCGCCTCCTCGTGTGAACAGGATGATTGTTTGTTTTCTAACTTTGCTTGCAAAAGCTTTTTCTAACTTTTCCATAATGTCTCTCTCACCATCTGTAAATCTGCTCACATGCATCACGAGTACATACACACAGGGTTCTGACCCACAGAGCTGTTTACACTGTTTTACATGTTTGTCCCAAACTGATGCTTCAATGTCATCATCAAAGATATCTGGGCTATCAATCACACGTACATGTAAGTCCTTCATCTCAGTTTCTGCCACCTGGAATTCTGTGGTGACCGGCTTTGAACTGGGTTTAGACATGAAGCTCTTCTTTCCGAGGATGGTGTTTCCACTTGCACTCTTTCCAGTTCCAGCCATTCCCAGTAGAACAAGGTTCACTGTGGTGATAGCACGCTTTCCTGTATTGATATGTACAAATAATAATGGAAAGAAATCAGTTGGTATCCTACCTTAAGAATGAATAAATGACAAAATAAACATGTATGGTTTCTTTAAATTCAGCTACGTTGTAAAAACATGCATCTTACTTTTTAAACTCTTCTTGGTGTGTGTAAATAATTCTTTGCTAAAACTGCCAACTGAATTAAAAGGGCATAAAAGAATTTTGTCAGTTTTTAATGACACATCTGGGATCATGTGAAATATTCTCATTCACGGAACAGCACAACTTTTTGTATTTGTTGGTAAGACGCTCCTGAGAGAGATGTGAGTTTACCTGGCTTTGTTATGTCACTGTGTGATCTGGACATTGTTTGTGATTCATAGTCAAACCTGTAATTTTGTTACAGAGCAATTATAAACTCAGCAGGCAGCTGTTTACTGTTTTATAAAAACTTAATTATTTTTATAACAATAATAAAAATGCAAACCTTCTCTATAAAATACAAACATTTTATAGTATCTGTGTACAGAGCTAAAATAAAGAAAATACTTCAAACTGTGTTTGCATGAAGTTAACAGTCACAGTTCAACAAGTCTCAAATTTCACCTTTGCCTCTTAGAGCCTGGCACCAGTAGTCTGTGTTTAGCCAGTTTGTCCAGTTCACTGAAAAGCTGCTGGATGGTGCAGGATGTGAAACAGTAACCTGAGGGTTCACATGTCAGTGGCAGCACGACTGTGAACTCTTCTCTTGGTTTTCCAGTTTTCTTACTCAAATCTTCTATTTGCTTCCCCACATCTTCTGGTGAAAACCCATCCTCTACCACCAACAAGCACATGTCACTGTGGGAATTCTCAGAAAATAGTTCCTGTATGTCATCACAGAATAAGTACAAGTCAGGTGTACATGTGATCTCATATGTATAATTCTCATATATCTCGATGTTTTTGAGAATCTTTCTCGTGGGTAGCACAGACAAATCTTTCCCCAGGATGTTGGTTATTAGGGCTTTCTTCAAAGACTCTGTTTTTCCAAAGACAACAACTGAAATCTTGTCTGTAAAAATAGTGAATCACAGTTTTATTTTTTGATAGTAACAACACTATATATAAAATTTAAACATGTGATTTCAATAAATATTTAGTAGATATAAAAGTGTTGCTTTGACTTGGATTATGCTTTTTAAAAATATAACATTACAGAAACAGTGACAGTAAACTTACTATGAGACATGCTGCAGGCAGAGGCTGTGTGGATGTCTGCAGGCTGTGACACTCTCTGTTTGTTTTATATGAACCAGTTATGCAAATGCTGGAGGTGTGTCAAAGTCTGCAAATACTTTCTTAGCAGTGCAGCAACAAGACTGAAAAAAAATTAACACAGCCTTGAGATGACAACATCTGTGATATTGTGGGGAGAAAACCCCAGTTACATGACGCCCTATGAGCAAGCACTCTGTGACAATGGAAGTATTTACTTGTTTGTAACAGGGGAAAAGAGTGTAATTCTGTTCAACGTGATAAGGAGAAGTCAAAGTTGAAATTATGAAAAGTGAAGTGAATTATGTTGTATAAATGTGACTATTGTAATAAAAAAAAAACTTTTGCTACAGCGATGAAGGGAGGAGGGGGGGGGGAGGGAACAGTAAGATAAGCTCAAATCAGATGATGTCACAATAGATGATTGGATACTGGTAACGCTGGATGTTGGTTGTGTCAGAGGATGAACAGAGACCCTCTGCAGATAAAAATTAGTTTCATTGGGTCATCGCAGACGAGTCAAGGACTGGTTCACACAGTGCATTTTTGCAGCAAGAAACAGTGGATTTGGTCTTGTTTTTCCAACCCACTGTGGTTCTCTCTCTGTCTCACTAAAACCTAATAGTGTAGGTATTTAGCAACAGTTTAGATTTAATTATTTAAAATTTACTTAATAAAGTGTCCTATCTTCAATTAATTAAAGTCACAATTAAAAGTTTATTTTGTGGACATTTCCTGTTTTTGGTATGACTATTTGCAACCACCTTATTGAGGTTCTAATAGGTTATTATAGCTTCTAAAAATTCAGGTCCCTGGGGCTTATTTCCCAGGCCAAAAAAATTAATCCTTCAAAACATTTCCAAGTGCCATAGATCATTAGGGGGGGAGCTACCATCAGTTTCTGTTAATCAGTTGTGGTAAAACCCCATAGATCAAAGACTCAGATCCTTTAAACAGAGAGCCGGTCGAGACTTCTGTACAGAGGTTCTGCACAAATTCTACACAAAGACTTTAAAGTTCTTAGTGAGTTCATGGAGTAGTGTTTCCAGGCATCCCAAAGAAGGCATAAAAGGCCCTGGAAACAATGACGTGTCTATTTTCATTACCCTGAGGTTTGTTACATGGAATACATGGAGTTGGTTTCATTAAAAGACTTATTGATTAAATGACATTGTCTTTCTACAGGAAGCTCATATGTCCAAATCATCTGCACACACATCCACCTTACCAAAGTTCCCTCACACCTTTTACAGTATAGCTCAAGGAGGTGTAGCTATATTGACAGTGTTGGGGAGTAACAGAATACACGTTCTGGCGTTATGTATTTAAAATACAAAATATGAGTAACTGTTACAGTTACTGTTTTAACTTGCCTAAAGAAACATATTTAACATATTTCAACGATGTCTTCTCTGTGCGGTTAATGAATTGTGAAATAAAATATGTCATATAGCCTTTTACAAGTCAACAATTGCAAAAAATAACTTAAAAGCCTCTGGAATTAAATAATGTTACAGAAATAATGCCTCATCTGCAGAAGAAAAATTACCAGTACTGGGTTGGTACGAGGGAAATTTATTTTCCAGTTCGTCTGAAAAGATGGACTTTCTTTTAGAGATCTTTTAAACATCATTAGGCGCGTTGCTGCATGCTGTCTGTCCCGTTTGTGAGCGCAAAACAAGCACTCACAAAGCATCAACTCGGGGATGACGTCACAAATATCTGTCGGAATATAGGGAAACCTGGGCATTTTTATCAAAACATGAAAAGAGGACATGTCCGGGGAAAAGACGACGGTTGGTCACCCTAGGTTGTCTGCTATCTATTTTTGGTAATTCCACACTGGTGGAAACCCAAATAAAACACACATTAAGAGGCTCTAAAGCCTGGGTCTCAATCTCGCGACCTCTACTTGCAGCCCGCCTAGTGACGTGAAGAAATATTTTTAAAAATTATTGTTCAAAACATTATTCAATATAAAGGCAACAGGCAGAGTGTTACAGGCATAGCCCTAAAGAATGTAGCCTCATGGGCAGTGTAGCCCAGTTGTAAGTAATCTATTGAGACTCGACCGTACACCGTGTTCGTGTTTTCCTCTGAAACAATAAGTTCCGTTGGAGCAGTCTTTCAACGCCTCTCTCTGTCTCTCGCTAGCAAAGTTGACCCAGACAACAAAGTAAAGCTAGTTTTTGGTTACGAGCCCGACATGAACCCGACGTAATAGCCAGAGGTCCCTTTACTACGGTTGGGAGCCGCGGACCTGTTTTAATTATGCGCGGAATAGTTTTCTATACATAGAATTTTCTATATGAAAGCTGAGACTCTACATTATATCCATGTCCATTATATAACTACAAATGGAATAGGTTTAAGTAGGTTTAAGTAGACAGGTAAAAAAGATTAAAAATAAATAACTAAATATGTATTTCCAAATACATATGGAACTAACTGTATGGACCAAATTGACAACGACTCGTCCTTTTTTCATCACTTCTTTTCTTCACTTTTGGATCACTCTGAAACCACACTTATAATAGGAGGAGACTTCAATCTGGTATTGAATCTAGAAATTGACAGGTTCAGTGAGTCAAAAGAAGTGCCAGACTGCAGACATTCTTAAACAACATGTGAGTGATTTAGGTCTTTGTGATGCTTGGTGTTCATGTCGCCTCTCAGGGATTACACATTCTTGTATAGACTACTTTTTAGTTAACAGATGGATTACAAGAGATATTACAGACACTATCAGCAATCATTCACTGAGTCGAACTCTCTGAGACAGAAAAGAGTCAAAATAATACCTTACTCTTCTCATAAGAAAAAGAACAAACACTTGTACTAAAAACAAAAATGTAATCTTTAGAATCTGCTTCCTCGCCACAAGAACATATAATTAACACCATGAGAAAACTAAAGCTAGAATTAAATGAAATGAAATAATTAACAGAAGAACATGGTTATTGTTGCAAATCTGCAATTGGAGAGCTTTGAACGTGGTAATAAATTTAGGAAATTCCTTGCTAATGGGTAATGATCAATAAATAAAAACACAACTGTTTATTCTATTAAAGAGTCAACTGGGAACATTACTCATGATCCACAACAAATAAATACATCTTTTTATGAGTTTTATGAAGCTTCACAGCATCACAGATTATTCCCTCCATCATTGCTTTTGAAGAATTTCTTAGCAATATAAATTCTTAGCAGTTTAAATGATGAACAGATTGTAGCTCTGGATCCACCTGTGTCAATGTCTGACTTCCATGAAGCCATACAGCATCACCCAGACAATAAAGCCCCAGGTCCGGATGGTTTTCCAGCTGATTTTTATTTTAGCCCATGCTAGCTGGATATGCTGGTTTTAACAGGGAGCCAATGAAGGGAAGCCAATAGGAGAAACATGCTCTCTCTTTCTTGTTATGAGTGGCTGTGTGCAGACAGGAATAGGACCCAAGGTGCAGACTCAGGAGACAGTCGTGAACTCAAAACAGCTTTAATGTAAAACTCAAAATATAACATAACTGGAAAAAATCTAAATAAACTTAAACCGGAGGACTGACAGAACACACAGCTAGGTAAACGGTAGATCGCAACCCAGACACAGAGAAACACAGGGCTTTAATACACAGAGGGAGCAATCAGGGAATGAGTAACAGGAGGGAAACACAGCTGGGGCAAATCAGGCCTAACGAGACAAGGGGAAGCGAAACCAGATACATTAACATCAGACATGGACTTTCAAAATAAAACAGGAAACATGACACAGACTGAACTAAAGACACAGACTCGCACGCACTGTAACAGAGGGAACAGAGACGTGGGACCAGTGCAGACACAGACACTGACTGGACACGGGGATATAGCAACTGAGGATACACAGAGACGCGAACTAGACAAGGGGATACAGCTGACAGGGGAGACAGAGCAACTAGAGAAGACAGAGACAAAAACCATAAGACAGAACTCAAAGAAACCAAAGACTAGAAATTATAAATAATATAATAAACTCAAAATCCTAACATTTCTAGTCTCTGCCAGTACTCTTGCTGCAGCATTTTGGATTAACTGAAGGCTTTTAGGAAGTTTTTAGAGCATGCTGATAATAATGAATTACGGTCGTCCAGCCTAGAAGCAAGAAGTGCATGAACTAGATTTTGGGTGTCACTCTGAGTCAGGATATCTCATATTTTAGAGATATTTTGCAAATAGTAGAAAGAAGTCCTACATATTTGTTTAACATCTGCATATTTTAATTATTTAAATTTTCACTGAGTCTTTGCAAGTGTTCAATCCACAAACATCAAATGCTCATTTTTTTTTGCTATGATTACTGTATGTATTCTTATTACTAGTGCTATTATTGCTAGATATAGGTTTTTTCAAAGGTATGTTTGAATCATCAAAGGGTCTCTGTTACTTGAAAAACCTTTGGTCAACAATGAATATTTACCAAACTTCATTTTATTGGTGAATTTAACATGAATGATTTACATCAACAGGCTATAAACAGAAACACAATAAGAGACAAACTCCATGCACCAGTTTCAATAACAACCGAATTCATAATCAGTCGCTGATTAAAGGCTGATTTTGACGAAGGCAAATAAAAAGGGAAACAAAAGAAAACATTTCTAACTGAACAGTTCAGGCTAGTATTTCATGCTCTGTTTATATCTTTCTGTTTAACAACTTATCATATCCAAGCACTTCATAGTGTTATCATTGCTGCTGTTCTTGGATCATCCTGATCACTTTCTCCATTAAAATTGCCACTTGATGTGATGTTGGCCTGCTGTTCTCAAAAACAACACACCTGTTGTCACACTTCTGAATTATTTCTTTCAGACCAGGTTGGCAGGAGTGAAGAAAATCCTCCAGCTTAATGTTTGCACAGTGCAGGTCGTCTCCTCTGGTGAACAGGATGATTGTTTGTTTTCTAACTTTGCTTGCAAAAGCTTTTTCTAGCTTTTCTATTATGTTTCTCTCACCATCTGTAAATCTGCTTGCTTGCATCACAAGTAAATACACACATGGTTCTGACTCACAAAGCTGTTTGCACTTTTTTACATGTGTGTCCCAAACTCGTGGGTTGATGTCATCATCAAAGATGTCTGGGTTATCAATGACACGTACATGTATGCCATTTATCTTTGATTCTGCCACTTGGCACTCTGTGGTGACCGGCTTTGTACTCGGCTTACACTTGAAGAATTTCTTTCCGAGGATGGTGTTTCCACTGGCACTCTTTCCCGTACCGGTCATTCCCAGAAGAACTAGGTTCACTTTGGTATCAAAGTGATTTTCTGTGTCAATGAAGAACAAAAATAAGTGACAGTGAAATAGAAATAAATATTCTTTCCAGATCTGAAGAATAATCATCTACAGCTAAAACACTTACAAGACTTTTATCTGAACAGTTAAATACGCATTTAAGTATACACATAATTATATCTGCATGCAGTTCGCATAATTACACCATGCTATTCCTGCACAAGAGACTCTTTATCTCAATATTTTAACTTCCTGATTAGATAAAAGTAAAAAAAAAATGTTAATAATAGAGATAAAAATTTCAAAAAATGTCCCACATTTGAAACTATGTACGGGGATAGTGTAGGGCTCTTTGTTACATCTGCCACTTTTATAAAAAGGCTAAAGAAATGTTTTTGACATACACATCCACACACAGAACACGACAATATTGTGAGATACTGCTGATAAAGCTGAGTCTTGCCTTCCATCCATTCATGTTTGCTTCTTAAACATGAATTTAAGCTGAGGTCTCCCAAAGCTGTCATAGATTGGGGATCTGCAGCAGACCTGTAATATAACAGAACTAAATTAACTCACCAGGAAACTTTGTTTTTTGGGCAAAAGATCTATTATGTTTGAAACATTACAATATATATATATAATAATAATAAACCTAATAACTAATGAATTAATATGATTACTCAGATTAAATAAAACACTGTTCTTCTTATGCAAACTTATGTGATATCATAAATATTCATTATATGTTACTGATTTTTTAGGTTTACCTCTTATGACTTAACCCCCGCTGTTTGTAAGGCAGTTCTCTGTAAAGCTGCTCCATGGTCATATTCTTGAATGGGTACTCTGTAGGTTTAGAACTCAAAGGCAGCACAACTGTGAATGTATCTGTAGGTGTTCCACTTTTCTTGCTCAGATATTCTATCTGATTCCACACATTTTCTACTGAAAAGTCACATCTTACCACCAACAAACACATGTCAGGGTCTGGATTCATAGCAAATTGTTGTTTTATGTCATCACATTGCACGTCCAAATCTGGCATGCATGTGAAAACATATGTCTCGTTTTCATATATCTTGGTTTTTGTTAGAATCTTTCTTGTGGATAGCACAGATATGTCATCTTCCAGGATGTTGGTTATTAACGCTTTCTTCAAAAACTTCCCATTTCCCAGGATGACGACTGAAATTTTGTCTGTGAACAAACACAAAATCCTTTTTCTCTGACACTGTTTAAGAGCAACATTTTCTCTCTACTGCTACAAAATTCAATCATTAAAACTGTTAAAAAAAACAGCTATAAAGCAAAGAAACCTTTTCAAATAAACTTACCTTCAGACATATTTCATTAGTCTGGTGTGTCAAAACTCTGCACGGTGTCTTCTGCAGGCTGTGCTGCGCTCTCTCTTTATTATATGTACCTGTTATGCAAATGCTGGAGGTGTGTCAGCTGTGGAGCTATAAATAAACCATGTGTTGAAAAGAAGCTTTAACATTCTTCTCGCTCACACGTGCAGTGAAAACAGTGACATTAAGATGGCTAAATTTCCAGCAGGTAAGACTCAAAGTTAATCTTCTGTCTGTATGATTGTTTTTTGTTGTGTATACAGGTTAAATCAAGGTTGTAATTTGTGTCTCAGGTCCTGATTTGAGGATTGTGATGCTTGGAAAGACCGGTGTGGGTAAGAGTGCTGTTGGAAACACCATTCTGGGAGACAGATATTTCAGATCTTCTCCTTTATCACGGTCAGTGACTGAGGTCTGTCAGAAAGGTGTGACTCAGTGGGGTAACAGGGTAGTTAGTGTTGTAGACACACCAGGGATCCTGGACACTGCAAAATCAAATGAGTTCATCAAAAGAGAAATTGTGCGTTGTGTTGAAGTCTCCTGTCCCGGTCCTCATGTGTTCCTGTTGGTCATCCAAGTGGGTCGATTCACCAAAGAAGAGAAAAACTCAGTGGAAGCCCTGCAGGAGCTGTTTGGCCAGGCTGCAAATCAGCACATGATCGTGCTGTTCACTCGCGGTGGTGATCTTGGTGACACGACCATACAGGAGTACGTACGTGAAGCTGAGGAAGGACTTCGCCGCATCATCCAAAGCTGTGGAAACAGGTTCCACATCTTTGAAAACACCAGCAAAGACAGAACGCAGGTGGTGGAGCTGGTCAACAAGATTGATGACATGGTGGCAGCAAATGGGGGCAAGCACTACACAGATGCCATGTACAAGGAGGTGGAGGCTGCAGGTATCATGGGACTTAAGGCTGTTCAGTATGAGTTCCTTGAGGCCCTACTGAAGCGTATTCAAAATTTTTTTCTCATTCTTCACAGAGATTAAACTATTGTAATGAAGAATCTAGGCTCAGCATGTATCGATTAGGAGTCTCTGACACAGACCTACGATGTATATTGCTGTGTAGCATCAATAAACTTGGATGTATGAAAAAAATGTAAAAAAAAATATTTTGATGATGTTGTTTTGCTTCTTGGTGTTTTGGTACAGACAAAAGCATTTTAAAATAAATAATAATCACAATATGAGCTCTGCTTCTAAAGTATATTTTGTCTTAGGTGGATCTGGTCCAATTTGTAGTGGATGTGTGATCATGACAGTTTATTGTGTATTTAAAACTTTGCACTATGTAAATTCATTAATTAATGTATTATGCATTAAATGTGAATTGTGTGTATTCATTATCACTGTAAACTTCATTAGAAATATAGTGCATATATTTAATGTTGACTTTTCATTAAGTTATACAATTAACCATTTATAAATGTTTTGAAAATATAGGGTTAAGGGTTAGGTTTTGGACAACATCATCATGATTATGTCAATAATAAAATTGATAAAATTGATATCTTTTTCTCTTAATATTTTTTTCTATTTTTCTATTTTTCACATTACAACATGGACAAACACATTTTTCAAAATATATACATGTACAAATACATGCAAATTCTATTCATTTAGTTCCTTTAACTGGAGCTCTGTTAGTTAAACAATGTTGAATTGAACAGCTCAAAATCAACATTTCATTTTCCATGAGAGATAAGGTGCAACTTATGAGTGAGTTTTTCCTCAAAAATTCTTTATTTTACTACATTTATATATTTGGGATGTTTAGTTATTTAGATTTTAATTTAAATTATTCATTGGGCTATGTACATATTTTTAAATGCCAAAAAGACAATACCACTGTGTTAATAAAAAGGAGAAAAAACTAATGAACTCAAAGAGAAGATATTACTGACTGTAAAAGTCAAATGTGGATTTCTCAAAGTGTAGTTCAGAATTAGGTTTTTCTATTATTCAGTATTTAGTTGATCTATTTTGAACTGACAAAATGACTCAATATTCTATGTAAATAAAAGAGAGGTGACATTTATAATTTAATGGTTTGGTCATTTAGTGTTTGAATCTTAATCATTTAAAATTTCTCTCCTGAGAAATAATTTCCTTACATCGTTTTTAATTTTAGAAACATCCTGGCTCAGATGACACTGAAAAACTAGTTCATGTATTTATTATTTCTAGACTGGACCACTGTAATTCTTTATTATCAGGATGTCCTAAAAATTCACTGAAAAGTCTTCAGGAAGAGTGATTATACTGGCTTCCCTTCATTCCCACTGTTGCCAAAGTGGTTGTTCATTGGGGTCATATGTTTGTTGAGTTTTTTTTCTGTCTTCTCAGTCTTCTTTGTATTGTAGAGTCTCTACCTTAAAATATAAAGCTCCTTGAGGTAACTGCTGTTATGATTTGGCACTGTATAAATAAAAATGAATTCAACTGAACTGAATAGGGACCGTTTTCCTCATTCACACAAAAGTTTAGAAATAAGATTCAAGATTCAAAGCGTTTATTGTCATGTGTGCAAAGAAAAAGCTTTTCTCTAATGAAATTCTTTCCCTGCTGTCCACATGCAGATGCCCGTTAATATGTACAAATGGATAAAATACAAATAGGATTAATAAATAAGTGGAAACAAAAAAAAGAAAAGAAATTGAAGTGTTAAATAGATTCAATTGCAAAAGAGTTATGAGCTTAATATGCTGGTTTGATATGTGAGATAACCTGATGTGCAAAAATTAACATTAATGTTAAAATAGGTCAGCTATTCTAAAGTCAGTAAATAAGCTTAATGTAAAAAAGCAGAGCTGGATTTTGGTTACTTAAGTACATGTGTGAAAGAATGCAAAACCTAGTCTTACTTGACCAAACAGCTGGCATTAGCAGTATAATGATGTCAGTGCAAAGTTTTCACTTTTTGAGGGCTTATTTTAATTTGAAGAAATGCGATTTTGTTCTGTATTTTAGTGTTGGACCTGAATAGGTCAGTTGAGGTTCGTTGATTGATCACATTTGTCAATCTTGAGCTTAATATATTTTAAAGGAGACAAATCTGAGATCTGTTATATAAAAAGTATTTACTTCCTTCACACAAGAAGGAAGTAAGACACCTTTTAAACCAAACAACAAGGTTTTCACACTTGAACACGTTTCTGTAAACAAGGAAACCAAAGTTTCCAGAGATTTCTGAGATCTCTATCAGGTTCTGTAAGATGTTCCGGTTGCATTTTCTTTTTTACATGAATTAGATATGCAAAATAATGACAAGGAAATGTAGTCCTGTCAGTTCCAACAGAGAACAGGATGTATGAATTTTTAGGATCTGATAAGATCAAAACAAAATTCTCTCTATCTTCCATGTCTAGTTTAATTGGATGCATTCCAAATGTGCCTTTTTAAGGGGAATTTTTTCTGTCTCTCACACCCTTGAAACCAGAAATATAAAAGGAATGTTTTAGATGCCAGGGTTTGGCAAAGATGTAAATGCAGGCCTCTCAGAAGGAAAGGACTTGATGAAAAGCAATATTTTACTGCTGATGTAGATCCAAAACCAAACAAAGTGCAAAAGAGAAATCCAGAGCACGAGGAACAGAAATGTAAAGTCCCAGGAAACGCGTGTTTTCATTTTCTTGAGGAACTCAAAAAGAGTAACTCAGGGAAGAACATGAGAGAAAATAAACAGATTTCTCAGTAAAGAGGAGACAAGACTATGAATAGACATAATATTGATTGGAGAAAAAGCTGATGAAACTGACGGCCTAGGGGTCAAGGTCCACCCAACCACTGCGTACCACCCGCAGGCCAACGGGATGTGCGAGCGTTTCCACCGTTCGCTTAAGGCTGTGTTCCGTGATTCTCTCACAGATGCCAACTGGGTGGACCGCCTTCCATGGGTTTTACTGGGGTTGCGCTGCGCGGTTAAAGAAGACCTCGGGGTTTCCTGGCTGAACTTGTCCTCGGTCAGCCTCCCCGGGTCCCCGAGGAATTCTTGCCCGAGAGTGCACCCCCCGTGCTTCGCTCCCTCTGTGCTGTCTCTCCGTCCCCCAAGAGACTCGTTTTCTGTTCCTGGCCCAGTGCACCATTGTCTGCCCGACACCTTTGTTCCGAGGTCGTTGGACTCTGCAGTTTGTTTTCGTCAGGCATGACGCTCATAGGCCTCCGCTGCGTCCACTGTATGACGGCCCCTTTAGGGTTATTCAACCGGCCGGAAGCATTTCCTTTTGGACTTTGGGAGTCAGCAGGAGGCTGTTTCTATTGACAGACTTAAACCGGCACATGTGCTTCTGGATGATCAGGTGGTGCCGGCTCAGGCCCCCTGCTGTGGCCGTCCGCCTTCCACTGGACTGGACAACTCTGCTTCTTCCTCTGGGAGCGCCCCCCACCTGGCGGGGCCCGAGCTATCTTCAGGTTTTCCTGACCGCCCATGCCAACCTGGTCCTCAGGCTCGTTTCTCCTCAGCCAGCTCTCCACCTCCCCGGTTCAGCCGTTCTGGACGCTTGATTAAAGCAAGGGTTCTGGACTAGGGGATGACCCTACTGGGTGTTCGGGGGGGGGGGGGGGGGGGGGGGGGGGCATGTGTGGTTGACCACTGGAGAGGGCTCCACTCACACCCAGTTCTCAGGAAGTGTTGTTGCTATGTTTTGGAGGGAAAGGTATTCAGTTGTGTGGTGACGAGTAATAAACGAGGAGTGTTAATCGAGAGCTCTCGTGTCGTCTGTGTTTACTTCCACAATGTCAATATAGTACGAGGTTCAGTTAGCTTTGCACAAAAATAGAAAAGTCCTCCAACGACCTACTTTTTGCTTTCTTATTCTGAGCACATTTATGAAGCCTTTACTTTTTTATTTTTACTTTAGCCAGGAATCACAATTTGAATCAGTACTTCAACTTTTATTGGACTATTTTTTAACAATGGTATTCTTACTTCTACTTAAGTGCAGTATGTCTGTACTTTTTCCACCTCTGTAAACTACTGAGAGACATGAAAACACATACAGTACTGTGCAAGAGTACAGATCCAGCCTCATTTTTGTATTTTGAAGTAATGAAATGTACAAACACAAATAGAACACGTTATATAATGCAAAAACTGATTGTTTTGCTGCCATTTGTTCAATTCATTGTCAAAATGATCCCACAAGATCTCCAACACCACTGGCTGAAATAAAGCTCTGAAACATGATGATTCTCTATCATGTTTCACAAATTGTTTGCAGATACTCACTGTTGTACCTCGCTCCTGACCCCTGACATACTGATGACTGGAATCAGAGATTTTCTGATTCACAGATTTTCAGTTCAGTTTTTGTTTACTTTGTTTTACCTCAGCCTTTCTAATAGTTTCCTTCCACTTCTGATGAGGCATCACAAACCAGTAGATTAATCAACTCAAGGGTCAGATGCATCTCTGACATTCTCTGTGTGGTTATTGTGTCTTAAGGGCATGGCTTTTAGTTTCTGATAATAGACTGTAGGACAAGCTAGAGGTGATAGGGCTGAAGATGTTAATATTCTCATTGGGAGGAACAGAATGTACAGGATTAGAAATGAGGACATCAGAGGGACAGCTCAGGTTAAACAGTTTGGAGACAAAGTTGAAGAGGCAGGGCTGAGATGGACTGGACATGTGCAGAGGAGGGATTGGGTTTATTCTGGACAAGGATGGTAACTGTGGAGCTTAATTCAATCTCCCAGGCAGGAGGAAAATGGAAGACCACATAGAAAAGTGATGGATGTAGTGAAGGAGCCAATGAACAGAGTTGGTCCCAGACTAGGGCATTTGCAAACACAGTCCTTGGAGACTTCTTCCTGACCTCATCTGTCAACGTATCACCATTGTAAACATGATGGGGCTCAAAACATATCTCTGATGTAATCCTACCCCACCTTGAACCCATCTGTCATTCCTAAACCTCACCATTGCCGCGTTGTTCTCATACACATCCTGCTCCACCCTCACATACTTCTCTGTCACTATTAACTTCCTCATACATACCACAGTCCCTTTCCTGGTTCCTTATCATATGTGTTTTTAGATCCACAAAGGCACAGTGCACGTCCTTCTGGCCTCTATACTTCTCCATCAACACTCTCAAAGAAAATATTTAATTTTCAATTTCAATTCAGGGAGGAACGGCCATCTGCCACCACTGGTTAGAGAAGGAAGACAAGATAAAAGACATGCTGTGGAGCGAGCCAGAGATTAATCACAAGTATGATTCAATGCAGAGAGGTGCATGGACACACAATGAGTGAGAAAAGTGACTGAAGAACAAATAGTCAGTGTATCACATCTCTTTTGCTCTTTCTTGGCATGAAACAATAATGCTGCTCACTGATCATCCACTTCAACAACTCTTTCCCATTACCTTCATTATAGTTTAATGATATGACTGAGAAGGTACCGAAGATTAGCTTCTTGGATGTGGGAAGATTCCCGGTGCCTACGACCAATTCATCTACTGTCACCTGGTGCCGACGCTACACTTCAGTTCCCAGCCCGGAATCTATGGTCCGATGGCCCCATGTTCACCTTGCGTCCCTCGTTCGACCGCAGTTTTGATGGCAGATGTGACGTACCACTATGGATATTAGCTTCAGCTAGCCCTGAAGTCACCGCCTGGTGTAACAGGTGCACACAGGTGTTTAATTCAAGTGCCACTGCAGTCAGCTGTTGAGTGCACCAACCAAACGTCATCAATCAGGTTTGCCCTGCTCAACACTCGCTCAATCACAAACAAATCGTTTATTTTAAACGATCTTTTTATAAAGGAATCTCTCAACTTCTTGTGTTTAACTGAGACGTGGCAACAAAACGTGGATTATATCCACAGTATTTCTGATTTCGCGCCATTACCCCGATTCATAGCGGAAGCCGGTTTTTTACTTCCGCTTGCGCTGTTGTTGACAGTTGCGGGGTTACACCTTCACTGTTGATAAAGATTTCTCTCACTGCAGTTTGTTTTACCTGGAGTAAATGGCGACACATCGAAGGTGGATACACAGTAGAGATGTTTTAAAAAGCAGCGAGGACAGTTCAGTTGCAGTGCCTCACCCGTCACTTCTCACGGAGTGGGTAGATGACATGAAACTATGGCCCGATGTTAGCTACATCGACATTATTAATTACCTTGTATTTTCCGAAGGCGTTGATGGCGAGGAATTACGTAATTACAAGAGCACCGAGGCGTATAATTACCTGCACAGCAACAAAATTGATAAAGTACTGCTCAACAAACAAGGCGACTTTATTTTTCTTAAAGCAGCTGTAGAGCCGAGCCAGAGTATTAATCAAGCGAAACACTTAGCATGGGCAATGCTAAGAGAAAGTGGAGTAGTGGAGACAGTCGGCTGTTCCTGTATCGCCGGATTAGGGAGATCATGTAGCCATGCGGCTGCTATTCTGTGGAAGGTATATCACTTATCTGGATATCACAATGTTTAAATCACTGAAACAGAAACACTGGACTGGTCAAAGGCTGTGATTAAGGAGTCACGCTACTGCCATCTAGCCAAGTATTACGTGGAGCACTGTTTACATGTGAAAGCCACTCGTTAACTTTGTGTGGGCTGTATGCTGTACAATCACATGAAGATAAAATATAAAAAAAATAAAAGACTGAACATTAAGGTCAAATTTACAAGACAAGAAAAACTATAGTTATAAGAAGTGACACAGAGTAGTATAATACATGTTTGTTTATATATATGTATATTTGTACACACACACTACTTTGAAAAAAATTAGACTGTGGGTGTATATTTCTGCATCAAAAAGTAACTGACTATTAATATGAAATGGATAATATGGGTGACTTTGCCAGTGTTTATATCTGTTTTGGATATGATTCAGGTGTATTGACCCAGGGTCATATCTATAACATGCAGGACACCAACCGTGTACTGCTTTTGTTAGTGTAAACTTCCTCGTTATGTTAAATCTTGAGTATTGACAGTGAGAAAAAACTATTAATGTTTGTTACAGGTGCAGAATGCTGCGATCAGTGGAAAGACAGGGCTTGCGTGTACAGACGAGCAGCGCAGGTGGAATGCAGGGACAGCAAAGAACCTTGAACCTAAACGTCTAAGCCAGATAAACTTCAGACATCACAGGGCAGAGCAGCAGTACGATGTGAACTCCCGGACTGCAGTGACACAATCTCTCCCTAACACACCATATCACCTTACACATCAAGACTTTATTGACAGTGTTAGCAAAGCACCAGTGAAGCCACTTTTCCTCCTCAAGAACACATTAATTGGAAAGTGTTACAATGCCTCGCCATCTGCAGGTCCTCACCGCAACAGTAAAGTTGATGAGCAATTTTTTCAGCCACACCAAGCACACAGTTACAAACTAAGCTGTAATCCATGCAGGTCATTCTACCAGGCATACATTCAAGTTTCTGAAGAGCAAGCAGAACAATTACAAGAAGAAACAAAAGAGCAAAGTGCATCTGATTTGTGGCACAACTGCAGGAAAATCAGACTTACAGCAAGCTCTGCTAAAAAAGTTCCAGTACGTGCCACCACAAAAAATGACAAATTTTTATCTGAGCACATGTACCCTTCCTTTCGTGGGAATTATGAAACAAACTATGGTAAAGAAAATGAAGTTAAAGCTTGTCATCAGCTGAAAGAACAGGGTATGAACATCCTTCACATGGGTAGTGTTATCAGCATCCAGGAGCCATGGCTCTCTGCGAGTCCTGACGGGGTCATTGACTCAGATGTGCTTCTAGAAATAAAATGTCCTGTGCAGACTTATCCTTCACTCACGGAGCAGCTTACCCAGAAATGCAGCGATATCAAACTGGTAGATGGAGAACTGCAGCTGCAGAAAACTGGCAGCAGAGGCTATTACATGCAAGTGCAACTTACAATGTTTTGCACAGGGCTCAAGACTGCCACACTTGTGATCTGGACACCTACTGAGCATGTTTCATTTACAGTGCAATATGATGAAGCATTTGTAAAGGAACAAGTAAAACGCTTGAGAGGGTTTTACTTCTCATATTTCTTACCTCGACTTGTAGAGGAGTATGCAGCAGGACGGTTTCAGTTAAATGAGAGATACTTGAAGATAATGGGCAAGCTTTAATACATGTTACAACTATAAATGCGACAGTCAGACACCAACATGTCTGCAGAGTTTGGTCTCTGTCTTGTGAATGAAAGGAGACATTCAATATGAAATCTGTTAAATATTTCAATACAACTAAAATGTACGTAGTTGTAACATATGGTGGGAAATGAATGACAAACTGACAACATTAAATGTTGTGAATAGTTCTGTATTTCTGTAATCTTCCAACACAAAAAAATGTCAAGAATGCACAACTAATTATTGTAGATTTGAGAAAAACTTTTTTTTTTCATTTAAGAAATTTATCACATTGTGGTTGAATAAAAAAGTAATAATTGTTCAATTGATTGATTGCAATTGTTTTATATATACACATACATACATACATACATACATACGCACACACACACTGTATCACATAACCTTTCATCTAGAACACAAGATAAAAAAGTGAGACCTGGAATTATTTACTCTCTACATATATGTACATCAAATTTTAAAATAATTACATTACACTATGCAACTTTATGTCCTGAGTAACCATCTTAATATCCCCGAGTCCACAATTGTTCATAACATACACAATTATTGTGTATCACGAATGAGATCCTCTCTTAAGTTCACTAGAGCAGCACATATTCTCAGTATCTTGTCTACTTTAGGAGCCATGCTTATAGGAACAATTTGTGAAAGTATTTTGTAGACTTTCAAGCGTCTGATTGCTCTTTCAACATGGATTCTTACATTTGCAATCCGACGTGTGTATGTTACCTGTTCCTCAGTTAGCTGTCTACGTTTTTTTGTGAAAGCGGGTATTACTAATCTAACTTTTCTCTCAAAGAGTAAGTCTTTAATTGTAAAACCTCTATCTGCCATGACTTCATCACCAGGTTTTAGGTATGTTAATATTCCAGAGTCCATTGTGATAAATTTGTCACTACATCGGCCGCCATATGCCGCAGACACAAACATGATTAGTCCACATGGTGCAACAGCAACCAAATATTTGACTGTGTTGTGTGAATAATAATGGCTGTATGATTCCCCTCTTGAGCCCAGATTTCTGGGTTTCTGTAAAAGGGTCTCACTGCAGTCTATAATGCATGTACTATTTGGAAAGTTCTTCTTGAAGGCTTCAGGCATAGTTGCTTGAATAGTTTCTTTTGGCAGCCATGGAATTAATGGTCGGAGAACTTCCTCCAGCTTGTCTAACCAGTGTGAGATGATCTTGCTGGCCATGCTTTGTGATATATGAAACTGGCGGCTTAGGTCACCTATTACACGGTTACTCTTTAATTTCATAAGTGTCATGAGGACTTGATCTCGGACAGACATGGTAAATTCATTGTTGTCATATCCTTCCAGTGTCGACACAAGTGTGTTAAATGTTTCTAAGGCTATCCCAGTGTACAGCAAAGCGTCTGCATCATTTTTGAGAATGAAATATGCAACTTCATCACACTGAGTCATCTTATCCTGCACATCTTTTCTGCGAGACCTGTTGCAGTATTGATGGTCTTGTTGCGAAGGATCCTCCCACTGTGTGTGGACTGAGTGCAGATGTGGCTCAGGGGGTTGTGTGGAGATGCTGGCCTGGTCTAATTCCACTGAACGTAACACTGTGGAGTCTGAATAAGACAAAAATATGATCAGATGTACAGTCAAACTGTTAGCATAAGAGAAACTGTAAAGTGTCACTTAGCTTATTATATTTGAGTGAAATTTCTCATTCTACATTTTTTCACACAAATGCAAAATCATAAATGTCAACATAAAATGTTCCTAAGTCCCCTAAAAATTTGTCACAATTTTATTCAATTAATGTGATTAGATTTTATTTTACATTCTAAAAAAAGTCACAACTGTTGGTATTTTTGCAAAGGTTGCCTTTAACTTTTTTACTTGAGTTTTCTCGACTTGAAAAAACATGTTCTTTATAAACACAAACCTAAGACTTTTACAGCCCTTGGAGCTAATCTTTTGGCATTATTATTATTATTATAAACTTTCGTTAAAATTTAGACTTTGCTGCTAATAACCAGCTAGTGCTGATACTAACGCTATTCACCATAGGCTATTATTTAGTAAAAGTAAAGAATTGCGTGTTTAAAATGCGAAACGGTGGCAAACCACATTTACACTTTCACTTACCGGGTACAGATTCTGTGTTTTTGTTCGTATTACTGGAAGCTGTCACACTCAAAGTGGTCCGAGTGAGCCTTCTTCTTTTCTTCGGTGGGGGTCGGTCATAGCCCAGATAAAGCTCCGGGTCGGGGTGTAGCTCTGTGGGCTTTTTATCGATAAAATGAAAGGAGCAAACATAAACTCTCTTTGGAGGGTGTTTGAGTCTTAAAGCTGCCAGCCACGCCAGTTTCCGATCCTCCTTCCGCGGCATAGAGTGCAGTGCGTAGGGCGGTGGGCACGGACAGGCCTTTCTAAGTTGTTGATGCTCAAGGCAAAATGTTTCTAATGCGTTTTTCAGTTTTCTTGAATTATTGTGGCAGCCGACGACAGCACACGTTAAACCCGAGCTCATCTTCGAACAGGTAAAGCCACTTATTACCGCACAAAGTAACTGATTTTGTTGTTAGCAACGACTGAACGCTGGATTCCTTTACCTCATCTGAACTGCAGATGATCAAGGTCGGCTCTTTGCTCACCTTATATTGTATTTTAATCTACTGACCTCCTGGCCCTGCCGGAGTCTTTTTAACTGAATTTAATGACCTCCTGTCATCCATTATTAAATTAGAGAAGGTGGTAATGTTGGGAGATTTTAACCTTCATATTGATGATACATCCTGTAATATAGCTGCTGACTTCATGACTATCACAGAGTCTTTTAACTTTATGCAGCATGTTTCTGGCCCTACACATGTAAAGGGTCACACATTGGACCTTGTTTTCTCCTTGGGTTTAAATATAAATGACATTCGTGTGGAAGATGTCCATGTGAGTGACCATAGCTGCATATATTTTAACTTAACTTTAACCCAAAATAACGATTGAAAGGCGAATCATAAACCTGAACGCCAGCAAAAGGTTCTCTGTCATGTTTGACGCTGAAATGACTTACAATGATTTGGACTCTCTTGTCTCATCCTTTAATAACCAGTGTAATTCTATTTTAAACATAGTGGCACCTCTGAAAAAAAGTACTGTCCTACGTTTGAAATCTCATCCTTGGATAAATGAAAACATTCGAGAGCTCTCGTGTCGTCTGTGTTTACTTCCACAATGTCAATATAGTACGAGGTTCAGTTAGCTTTGCACAAAAATAGAAAAGTCCTCCAACGACCTACTTTTTGCTTTCTTATTCTGAGCACATTTATGAAGCCTTTACTTTTTTATTTTTACTTTAGCCAGGAATCACAATTTGAATCAGTACTTCAACTTTTATTGGACTATTTTTTAACAATGGTATTCTTACTTCTACTTAAGTGCAGTATGTCTGTACTTTTTCCACCTCTGTAAACTACTGAGAGACATGAAAACACATACAGTACTGTGCAAGAGTACAGATCCAGCCTCATTTTTGTATTTTGAAGTAATGAAATGTACAAACACAAATAGAACACGTTATATAATGCAAAAACTGATTGTTTTGCTGCCATTTGTTCAATTCATTGTCAAAATGATCCCACAAGATCTCCAACACCACTGGCTGAAATAAAGCTCTGAAACATGATGATTCTCTATCATGTTTCACAAATTGTTTGCAGATACTCACTGTTGTACCTCGCTCCTGACCCCTGACATACTGATGACTGGAATCAGAGATTTTCTGATTCACAGATTTTCAGTTCAGTTTTTGTTTACTTTGTTTTACCTCAGCCTTTCTAATAGTTTCCTTCCACTTCTGATGAGGCATCACAAACCAGTAGATTAATCAACTCAAGGGTCAGATGCATCTCTGACATTCTCTGTGTGGTTATTGTGTCTTAAGGGCATGGCTTTTAGTTTCTGATAATAGACTGTAGGACAAGCTAGAGGTGATAGGGCTGAAGATGTTAATATTCTCATTGGGAGGAACAGAATGTACAGGATTAGAAATGAGGACATCAGAGGGACAGCTCAGGTTAAACAGTTTGGAGACAAAGTTGAAGAGGCAGGGCTGAGATGGACTGGACATGTGCAGAGGAGGGATTGGGTTTATTCTGGACAAGGATGGTAACTGTGGAGCTTAATGTCAATCTCCCAGGCAGGAGGAAAATGGAAGACCACATAGAAAAGTGATGGATGTAGTGAAGGAGCCAATGAACAGAGTTGGTCCCAGACTAGGGCATTTGCAAACACAGTCCTTGGAAACTTCTTCCTGACCTCATCTGTCAACGTATCACCATTGTAAACATGATGGGGCTCAAAACATATCTCTGATGTAATCCTACCCCACCTTGAACCCATCTGTCATTCCTAAACCTCACCATTGCCGCGTTGTTCTCATACACATCCTGCTCCACCCTCACATACTTCTCTGTCACTATTAACTTCCTCATACATACCACAGTCCCTTTCCTGGTACCTTATCATATGTGTTTTTAGATCCACAAAGGCACAGTGCACGTCCTTCTGGCCTCTATACTTCTCCATCAACACTCTCAAAGAAAATATTTAATTTTCAATTTCAATTCAGGGAGGAACGGCCATCTGCCACCACTGGTTAGAGAAGGAAGACAAGATAAAAGACATGCTGTGGAGCGAGCCAGAGATTAATCACAAGTATGATTCAATGCAGAGAGGTGCATGGACACACAATGAGTGAGAAAAGTGACTGAAGAACAAATAGTCAGTGTATCACATCTCTTTTGCTCTTTCTTGGCATGAAACAATAATGCTGCTCACTGATCATCCACTTCAACAACTCTTTCCCATTACCTTCATTATAGTTTAATGATATGACTGAGAAGGTACCGAAGATTAGCTTCTTGGATGTGGGAAGATTCCCGGTGCCTACGACCAATTCATCTACTGTCACCTGGTGCCGACGCTACACTTCAGTTCCCAGCCCGGAATCTATGGTCCGATGGCCCCATGTTCACCTTGCGTCCCTCGTTCGACCGCAGTTTTGATGGCAGATGTGACGTACCACTATGGATATTAGCTTCAGCTAGCCCTGAAGTCACCGCCTGGTGTAACAGGTGCACACAGGTGTTTAATTCAAGTGCCACTGCAGTCAGCTGTTGAGTGCACCAACCAAACGTCATCAATCAGGTTTGCCCTGCTCAACACTCGCTCAATCACAAACAAATCGTTTATTTTAAACGATCTTTTTATAAAGAAATCTCTCAACGTCATGTGTTTAACTGAGACGTGGCAACAAAACGTGGATTATATACATCTGAAGGAAATTTGTTCGACTGGCTGCTCCGTCATCGGAACTCCACGTCTTTCGGGACGTGGCGGAGGTCTCGCTGTTGTGCACCAGGACAGATTCACATGCAGACTGATGAACTCGGATTCCTTTACCTCATCTGAACTGCAGATGATCAAGGTCGGCTCTTTGCTCACCTTATATTGTATTTTAATCTACTGACCTCCTGGCCCTGCCGGAGTCTTTTTAACTGAATTTAATGACCTCCTGTCATCCATTATTAAATTAGAGAAGGTGGTAATGTTGGGAGATTTTAACCTTCATATTGATGATACATCCTGTAATATGGCTGCTGACTTCATGACTATCACAGAGTCTTTTAACTTTATGCAGCATGTTTCTGGCCCTACACATGTAAAGGGTCACACATTGGACCTTGTTTTCTCCTTGGGTTTAAATATAAATGACATTCGTGTGGAAGATGTCCATGTGAGTGACCATAGCTGCATATATTTTAACTTAACTTTAACCCAAAATAACGATTGAAAGGCGAATCATAAACCTGAACGCCGGCAAAAGGTTCTCTGTCATGTTTGACGCTGAAATGACTTACAATGATTTGGACTCTCTTGTCTCATCCTTTAATAACCAGTGTAATTCTATTTTAAACATAGTGGCACCTCTGAAAAAAAGTACTGTCCTACGTTTGAAATCTCATCCTTGGATAAATGAAAACATTCGTAATTTCAGGAGATACTGTCGCAAGCTGGAACGTTTGTGGAAGGCTTCCAAGCTTGAGGTTTATAAGTTACACCTTAAAGAATCTATCGTCTTACTAAATGACATGTGGAAAAATGCTAGAACAGAGTATTTTTCACACTTCATAGCTTCAAAAAAGAAATACCCCAAATTCTTGTTTAAAACAATTAAGAGCATTGTTTCTCCTGATGCTCCTTGTGCACCAGTTCACTCAACGTCCGAATGCAATGAGTTTATGAACTATTTCAGAAATAAGGTCATTGCCATCAGGTCTAATATCTGTCCATCATCTTCTCAATATCAGACTTTCAACTTGCTCTCCTCTGATACTTGGTCCTCTTTTTCTCCTGTTACATTACAAGACATCAGAGGCCTGCTTTGTCATATAAAACAGACTTCAAGCCCCCTTGATGTCCTTCCATCTTCACTTTTCACTAGTGTGTTTGATTCCATTGGCCCCTGTATTGTGGAAATGATAAATACTTCTCTTCATACTGGCTCAGTCCCCAGCTTCTATAAAAACAAGCTATTGTTGAGCCAATATTAAAGAAACCCCAGCTGGATCCATCTCTTCCTAACAGTTATAGGAAAATATCCAAATTGTCTTTTATATCGAAAATTTTAGAAAAAGTAGTAGTAGAACAACTTAACTATCTCCTGGATAAAAATGCTGTTATGGATACTTTCCAGTCTGGTTTTCGTAAATTGCATTCCACTGAAACGGCCTTACTTAGAGTATCTAGTGATATCTTGATGCCAGCAGACTCTGGAGAACACCGTGCTGGTCCTGTTGGATCTCAGCTCTGCTTTTGACACTGTAGATCACAGTATCATGATAAACAGACTCGAGAACTTGTTTGGGATTACTGGTGTTGTTTTAAAATGGTTTATATCATATCTGTCTGAGAGATCTTTTACTGTTTGCATGAATCATGTCACATCAGAATCAACAGTTTTGCCGTGTGGGGTACCTCAGGGATCTGTCCTGGGTCCAATTCTATTTCTACTTTATGTATTTCCCCTAGGCCAAATTATTAAGCACTATAAATATATCTCCTATCATCGCTATGCTGATGACATCCAACTATACTGTTCCTTCAAAATGTCTGAGTTTTATAAATTGTCTAATTTAAGTAATTGCCTGACAGAAATCAACCAATGGTTAAATGACAATTTTCTCCAACTAAACTCTGATAAAACAGAAACTCTAATTATTGCTCCAGACCACATGGTCCCAGAAATCAGGCAGCATATCAGCTTCTTAGACCCCTATGTAAAATCGAGCCTTAGAAACCTCGGTGTTGCTCGAGCAGCACTCTAAGCAGCTGGTCCGAAACTGTTTTTATCATTTACGGAATATTTCTAAACTCAGACTAACGGTATCAAAGCTTGAACTTCAGATGATTATTCATGCTTTTATTTCTTCTCGTTTAGACTACTCTAATGGCCTTTTTACTTGTTTTAACAAATCAGCCTTAAATCGTCTTCAGACTGTGCAGAACGCTGCAGCACATCTCTTAACAGGCACCAAGAGAAGATCGCATATCACTCCAGTTTTAGCCTCCCTTCACTGGTTGCCTGTAAGTTTTAGATTTCATTTTAAAATTTTAGCTCTAACCTTTAGGGCCCTACATGGTCAGGCTCCTCAATATTTATCTGACCTGCTGAAACCACATACATCTTCTCGGGCTTTAAGGTCATTAGATCAGAGACTGCTGGTGGTACCGCGCACTCGTTTTAAAACTCGTGGTGATCGGGCCTTTCAGACGGTGGCACCACGGTTGTGTATTTCTCTTCCACTGTCTCTTCGCTGCACGGACTCCATTGATTCTTTTAAGAAACAGCTGAAGACATTTTTATTTAGAAAAGCATTTGATTAATTTCCTCTTATGCTGTTTTGATAGTTTTATTATATTACATTGTTTTATTTGCTGTTTTATTTACTGTCATATTGTTTTATATTTCCATTTTCTGTGTTGTAAAGCACTTTGTGATTTTTTTATCTGTGAAAAGTGCTATAAAAATAAATTTTACTTACTTACTTACTTACTTAGTTCTTGGTAACAAATTGCTGTCACTGGCTCTTCACTCTGAACTGGCTTTCATGTGTATTATGTAAAGTTATTTAAAATTAGAGTTTAGTGAACAGCTCATGCTCTCCCTTTGGATGCAACTCCTGACCACATTGCACTTTATACTGTTATACGACAGAACACAAATTCATTTTCAGAACATCACAGAAATATGTATTCAGCTGTTATGTTGTTATCTTTGAGATTTTTTTGAACATCCAGCTGCTTTGTCTTTTCTCTGTGTTTGTCTGAATCAGTGTGGTGGAAAACAGAGACACTTTATGTACTGACAAGTTTATTTTTATTGAATTTCGGATTATTATTTTGCAGTTTACAAAAGATGACAAACTTTCACTGATTTGTTAGATAAAAGTGTATAAAAACGTTTAAATAGTTCAGAAATAATTCCTTGTTTCCTTGTTTGAATGCTGATTAATATGAAATCAAGAAGAAAACACACAAAAAAATGCAGTTTATACCTGTGTTCATGCCCTTATGTGTGTCTTTGCACACACCAAAATAAAAAATCCCACTTCCAATTACTTTATTTCCTGACCTAATACAGGAACGTCTGCTGGTTTTGGATTAGGTTCATCCCTGTCTCCAGTAGCTTCTTTACCTGACTGTCATTTTGCCTGCTGTTCTCAAAGAGAACACACCTGTTGTCACATTTCTGAATTATTGCTTTCAGCACAGGTTGACAGGTACGTAGGAAATCCTCAAACTTCATTTCTGCCTGCTGCAGGTCGTCTCCTCTGGTGAACAGGATAATTGTTTGTTCTTTAACTTTGCTCCCAAACGCTTTTTCCAACTTTTTAAAGATATCTCTCTCACCATTTGTAAATCTGCTCACATGTAATACAAGTACATACACACAAGGTCCTGACTCACAAAGCTGTTTGCACTTTTTTACATGTTTGTCCCTAACTGACGGTGCAATGTCATCATCAAAGATGTCAGGAGTATCGATCACACATACATGGAAATCATTCACTTTAGTTTCTGCCACTTGGCACTCTGAGGTGATCGGCTTGGAGCTGGGTCTAGATATGAAGCGTTTCTCTCTGAGGATGCTGTTCCCACTCGCACTCTTTCCACTCCCAGACATTCCCAAAAGGACAATGTTCCATATGGCTGGAGTGCGTCTTCCTGAATAAGTTTATAATGATGATAATGTCAGTGAAATCCCTCATTGCATTACATTCAAAATCTATAAATAATGAAAACGTAAACTCCCACAGTTGCACTAAAATACACAAAAGAGCTTATTTAACATTAGTAAATCCAGTCTTACTATTTGAAGTCTTTCTTGGATCATGAAGGACTCTTTGCTTATAACAACCGTCTGCATAATCCCTATTTAATAACCCATTTTTTAATATGAACTTCTAAAATGCTGCTTAGAAGCATTGGGGTTCACCTGCTTGTGGCTCAGTAGTGTACGGTCCAGTTTGTGATCCATAGTCAGGCCTACAATTTAATAACAGAGAAAAAATAAACCCACCTCAGCTCAAAAACTCTTTTTTTTTGTTTTATAAACACTTATTTGTTGTTTCTAACAATATATATATAAAAAAAATCAGAGCCCCTTGTAAAATACATTACCAGAGTTTTTCATAGCATATGTGCACATGGTTAAAGAGAATATGTTTTTCATTTTTATTTAAATAAGGTAAGCCCTAATGCTAGCTCAACAGTTCTGCACTTTCAGCTTTACCTGGCATTGGTTGTTATGAGTTGTTGTGGTTCACATCTCCTTGAATTACTGCTCTGCCGGCAACCCATACTGCAGAAACTGAATGAGTGATCTGTGGGTTCATAAGTCAGAAGCAGCAAAACTCTGAACTCTTCACTTTTGCTGAAGTACATTCATTAAGTATTTTACATTTTAAATTATAAATCATAGACTGCAGGACTTGAGAGATTGTGAAAATAAAGCGTGATGTGATATGAAATCAGAAAGGTTTTCTTTCTCTTTTTATCTGCAATACCTTTAATAACTGTCCTTTTATTTTATTGCTACAAAGCAAAGAAAAGTTTACAAGCAAAACTCACTGTGAGTGGTGGCTCTTCAATCAGGTGCAGCACAGTCTGTGCAGTGAGTGCAGACTGTGCTGCCCTCTATACCTGTCAGCTACAGGAGGAGGTGTGTCCTCTGTGGAGCTATAAATAAAAGATGTGTTTAACAGAAGCTTTATCATTCATCCCTCTCACCTGTGCAGTGACAACAGTGACATTAAGATGGATTTGTTTCCAGCAGGTAAGACCTAAAGTTAATCTTTAGGTTGGTTTGTTACCTTGGAAAGTTTTCACTAAGGTTCTTATTACACCCTTGTGTATATGAGTTAAATCAAATTAGTCAATTGTGTTTCAGGTCCTGATTTGAGGATTGTGATGATTGGAAAAACTGGTGTGGGCAAGAGTGCTGTTGGGAACACCATCCTGGGAAACAAACGTTTCAGATCTTGCCCTTTATCTGGGTCAGTGACTGAGGTCTGTCAAAAAGGTGTGACTCAGTGGGGTAATAGAGTAGTTAGTGTTGTAGACACACCAGGGATCCTGGACACTGCAAAATCAGATGAGCTCATCAAAAGAGAAATTGTGCGTTGTGTTGAAGTCTCCTGTCCCGGTCCTCATGTGTTCCTGTTGGTCATCCAAGTGGGTCGATTCACCAAAGAAGAGAAAAACTCAGTGGAAGCCCTGCAGGAGCTGTTTGGCCCCGAGGCAAACAAGTACATGATTGTGCTCTTCACCCGTGGTGGTGATCTTGGAGGCATGACCATAGAGCAGTACGTACGTGAAGCTGAGCCTGGGCTAAAGCACATCATTGAAAGCTGTGGAAACAGGTACCACGTCTTTGACAACACCAGCAGCGACAAAAAGCAGGTGGTGGAGCTGGTCAAGAAGATTGATAACATGATGGCAGAAAATAGAGGCACACACTACACAGACGCCATGTACAAGGAGGTGGAGGAAGCACACAGACTGGGATTGACACTGCAGCAGTATAGGTTCACTGAGCCGCTGCTTAAGCGTGTCAGACTTTTTCGTATTCTTCTTGGGAGAGATTAAACTGTTGTGATAAATAGTACACGATCTAGTCTGAACTGGACAGTTTTTGTACATACACATGAAAGCATGAAGTCTGTTTAGAATGACACAGTGTAGAAAGCTGTTTAGGATCATTTTATTTGAGTTATCACAAAAAAGAATGAAGATATCGGTTGCTGATTGTTTGACATTGTATTAAAGTGAAATACTAATCATAATACAAGCTGTGCTTTCAAAGTGTTTCTTGTCTCTGCTTCATCTGCTCCAGCTTGTAGCGAGTTTATAATCAGGGTGGTTTGTGATATCTGAACTGAACTGTATTTTGTATTTTTGTGTGATTTTGAAATGATGAATTATGACTTCTAAGAGGAGAAGTTTGAATTTTATTTGTTTGTTTTTTTTTGTCTGTTTTCTGGTTGTTTAAATGAAATTATTGTGAAGAAAAATTTCCTTTGGGTTCATGATTGTTAATTGTTGCTTCAACATTGTCCATTTTGATGTTTTACCTAAATAAATAATTTAAATACATCACTGTCATCAGTCATGTCTAAGTATAAAACCCCACTTTCACAATCTGAATCAGAATCAGCTTTATTTACTAAATATATGTTTTAACATCCAGGTATTTCCACGTCACATTGCATATCCAATTTTATGTCATCTTTGTTTGTCTCATGACAGCACACAGATGGCATGATAGTGTAGCTTTGTGTTGGAAAGGATCCTGGTTAACTAAGTTGCACTGGCATAGTCTCAAGGACATCCTACTGATGTATTCTGACCTTAGACTACTCTCACCAACGGTAATACTGTCCAAATGCTTTTTTTTTGAGTGTTAATTTCTTTAAGTAAATGTGAGTATGAATAAAAAAAATGGTTTAAATGAAATATCCACTGAAGTGAGTTCACTCCATTTATGTTTAAACAGTTTCACCTTTCACAAGAATGTACGCTGATTTTGTTGATTGTACTTTTAACAAATCCACAAAGCTTTCTCACTGTGAGTAATGGTAATGTAGAAGTTAAATTATATTTAATGGCATTCACAACGTATAATTTTCCAGAAATATATAAAAGACATATGTGGGTAAGTTGTATCGTCCTCTTCTCTCTAAACAGAACATACACTGTATAAGATCAATAAAAAATATTTGAAACCTATACTGGGGTATCCACTTGTGTCTGGAATAAAGTCTCTTACAGATAATATTTATCTGTCCATTTACGTATTTGACCAGCATTGACCCAGTTATCTTCTTTTTTGGGAAGACTGTGAGTTTTTGGATCTATGTACGTCAGTAACTTTTGTATCAGAATCAGAATCAGAATCAGAAAGGGTTTTATTGCCAAATGTTGAGCAGGTTTACAACATTAGGAAATTGCTGCGGTGCTTCAGTGCAAACATACTGTCATAAATTACGCTTAAATAGACATGAAATAAAAATAAGAATAAGAATTAAAAGTGCTAAATAGATAAATATATACATGATATATACATGAGTGCAGGTGGTGATCAGTGCCAAACATGGAATGATGCAGTGAACACAGCGTAGGGTCATGTGTTAGTGATGGGAACAGTCATATGGTTATTGTTCATGTGTCCGACAGCAGAGGGGAAGAAACTGTTCTTATGGCGAGAGGTTCTGGTGCGAATGGACCGGAGCCTCCTGCCTGAGGGGAGCAGGTCAAACAGACTGTGTCCAGGGTGAGAAGGGTCAGCTGAGATCCGAGCTGCACGCCCCAGTGTCCTGGAGGTGTACAGGTCCTGCAGAGATGGGAGTCTGCAGCCGATCACCTTCTCAGCAGAGCGCACAACACGCTGCAGTCTCTGTTTGTCTGTTGTTACATTTCCTCTGCTTATTAATGATTTGCGTCATTGTGTTTACCACAGATTAGATCTAGAAGCTAAGCATGTCATGTTTTTATTTAGAAAACTCTGGGAAGGCCAAACCTTGACTCATGGTGTTTTTCCAGCCAGGTATGATTTTATTGCAGTGTCAGTGTGTTTGAGATCATTCTCATGAAGAGAATTAAGCCACTGCCAGTCACATTCTTTCCAGATGATATCACATTGTGCATCGAAATCTAACCTTACTTTTCTGCCTCAAAAGCTGATTCAGTATATCTGGACGTAATGTTTTCAGCGGGAGAAACGTTTCGTTACCTCCGGATGAAGTGAATTTTGGGATGCCCTTACTTGGATGAATGAGCATGCATCAAGATACTTACTTTTCTTGTTTTCAAATTTTTTATCAGATTTGACAAGATCTCCAACACCAAACCATGACAGAGCCTACACCCTGTTTTACAGATGGCTGTAAAAACTCTCTATAGTACCTCTCTCCAGAGCTCCTCGGTACATGTTGATGATTTGAACCAAAATTTTCAAATTCAGGTTAATTACTCTTTAAGACCTAATTTCTTGTTATCCGTCAGCCTTTTCTCCCAGTGTCCCTTCATTAAGAATGGCTTCTTTACAGCCACCATTCTGAGATTCTTAAGAACATCATCTATTATGAACAGTTTTTCCACTTTTTAGAAGTCAAAAGTATCGCTGTCATACTTTTCATTCAGAGAATAATCTATCTGAGGTGTTCTGGATATTTTTGTTGGACACAATGAGCCAACACGAAGTTGTGCTGTGATCTTTTAACATTTGGTCCAACACTACTTTCCTATGATTAAAATCATTAATGGGCGTTCATAGCCTCTTGAAAAGGAACAAGGATTTTGGTGAGAGGATGGAACAAATTTGACAGGAAGTTGTCACAGAAGTTGGTGATGTGAAAAAAAACTTGTAAACTGTAGGTGCAAACCCACAGACAATCTCATAATCATACAGAAAGATTCAGGAAGGTTTTCGTGAGGAAATACTTTTCTTAAAGACATGTGGTCAGAGAGAAAACCAGGAAGTTCCTTGTAACATGTAAATTTAAAAAAAAAGGCACCAAAAAGAAAACAATGCAATCATCAGCACTCAGAAAACAAATAAGCAATTATTCTATTTTTTTCAGGAGCTGGAAGAAAGATTTGTGTCTTTTAAAGTAGTTACAGTTGAAGCCACTATGACGACATTTTCTGATTTTCTAACAGAGAATCATTAGTAATCACAAAAATGTGGTTTGTGCTCAGCCAAGTCATCTTTATAAGGAGACAGAACTACATCTTCAGATGATTACTATTGCGCTCTACCATCATACATCCAGTGTGCTGATAAATTCACTGGTTGCCTTAATGCACTTTTCTACTCTATTTGAGTAGTGCTTAAAAAAAATCCTCATTCAGTAATTCATATAAGCACTTTTTTTTCTACATCTTAGTGCTTTCTAGCTAACATCTAATCTGACTTTATGCTAGTGACAGAGACTGGCCAGTTGCTTTCTGTACTTAAAATATATGTCTATGTGCTTTATTTGTTTCCTCAAAACAAATCTAACAAGGAAAAAAAGGGAACCGTCCAGTTATTTTCAAATAAGAAAAATGAAAAAAAAAAAAACACGAAATGAATCCTTTTGTCATATATGTTTTTCTCATGAGTATGATTACTGTTATTTACTTAGAATTAGGTTTAGAAAGGGATTTAGTTTTATAGAAATTCAGATAAAATCTGTAATGTGGCTAGATTACTATGTAGGAAGTACAGTGGAAACCACAGCTGTTACTTTTCATTAAGAAACTACTGGCCTATCTACAAGTAATAAATTGTTCAAGGCTTCTTAGAAAAAAACAGGGATGTTGTTGTAGGACCTGAACAAATGTGACAGAAAGTTTGATAATGATGTGGAAAAACCTGTAACACCTGTTGGATTCCACCCAGAGTGTTTTCACTGACACCTGAAGAAGCTCATAATGAAACACAAACATTCAGGAAGGTTTGCTGTGAGGAAATCACTTCCTTAAAGCCATGCCATGAGGAAGAAAAGCAGGATGTTCCTTGTATACATATTAATCAGCAAAACTGTCATTGCCTGGTTTCAGCTGATGTTTATCTTGTTCTCTCAGGCAGTTATGAGCCTTTATTTGTCACTTGCAGTTGCCTGCAGCGAAATTGAACGTTTTCTGACCATACATACATTACACAAACATCACATCAGGGAGAACGGTCAGAAGAGGTTGCGTAAAGAAAAACAAGGAAATCCATCCATTGTGTCCTGGAGGAAACGTTCCTCCAGGACACGGTGGCGAGGTTTATTAAACTCCACCGAGACAGCTGGTGACGCAAATCTGAAGGCCAATTTCACAGCTGCTCACTTCCGGCCTACCCGGCCTTCGGAGGACTCGGCCCACATAGACTGCGAAGGCCGGGTCCTCAGGGGGATGCAGCCTCTGAATTTGGACACAGCTTATAACCCATGTCACTAAAATGTTACTCTGTAGCTGAATGTGTCTTAGTTTAAGTGAAATGAGATTATTTTGACTAGAAATAAGACAAATATATGTTTTAAGATTTTGAGTTTTTGCAGTGTAGACTGTTTTTTTGTACCCTAAATATTCTTTACCCATTCAGATGAAGACAATCTTAGAAACCTGAAGAAAAATCCAATGTGTTGAAGCATGTCTACTAACTATAAATGTGATACACCACCCAATTTGAACGTTCACAGAAATAACTGATTAACATGACCTATGAATATAAAACAATCTACAACTGGAACCAGCTTCAGAGTGATATATTTTTGAATGTATGGGTATTTCTGAAAATATTTAAATACATTCCCAAAAACTGTGTCTAAATTTCTAAAAACTTGACACAAAGTAAAAAACGTTAGAACTTTTTTGTTAAAATTTTACATCAAATAAAATTCAAAATCATGTTCTCTTTTCTAAAAACCGACATTCGTGCTCTGGTTGTATTGAAGTTCTGCCACCCTGTGGCAAAACTTTATGACTCACAAGAGAATCACGGCGCAATGTGTGTTTGTAAGAAAGACGATGTATTGTTTTGAAATATGTGTGTTAATGTCTTCATTTAATTCAATAAAATATAGGCAGTCTGTGAAACTATCATAAAAAAACTACCATGAAAAATCACTTTTTTGTAGTTTAATTAAAAAAGGTAACTTTTTATATATTCTATTTTGATTACTTTCTGTTTTTATTTTTTGTGTTTTTGGCTTATAGCTAAAGACAATCAAATAATTCTTATCTGGCTCTTACAATTGTAGTTGTGAAACTCTCATTAGTGATACAATGTACATTCAGATTACTACAGATGTGTGTCTTACAGACCATTATATAAAAACAGAACAAAACACTGTGACAAACATGATTTATCACAGTGATAGTCATTCAAAACATGACTATCAAATGTGATCATGTGAAACACGAATTCCAGAAAAGTTGGGACATTCTTTGAATTTTAACAAAATGTAAACTAAAAGACTTTCAAATCACATGACCTAATATTTTCTCTATAACAGAATGTAAATGACACAACAAATGATTAAACCATGAAATTTTACTTTTTTATACAATTTTATTTAATTTTTGTGCATAAAAAATTCTTAGTTTGAACATTCATGTGATTCATAATGTGATTTTCAAGTATTTTAGTTGCTCAAACTTTAAGAACGACGCATTTTTTCTGGAATTTAGGTTGCATGTTTTGGCTTGATATTATCCATACAAAAAAGTTTCATTAATAGTGATTTACAATTGACTAGTTTGTTTGGATGCATTCCAGATATGCTTCATTATGCTGGGATCATTCTGTCGTTCACAGCCTTAGATGAAACCAGAAGGTGAAATGTAAAAAGAATATTTTAGAAGTGACAAATTCTTCAACCACACGCTGTCCTTTAAATTCACCAGCAATGAATGCACTTGATAAATAACTGCACTGTTACAAAAAACATCGTAAAACAACGGTAATCTTCCGGCAGCTGGGGCGCCAAAATACGACCGTGAAATAACAGAAAATAACTGTCCCATAAAAATACGGTTATTTTCAGTAATGAAAATAGAGTTTGTTGCGCTAATTTGACATGGGATTCTGCCTTTTCCAAGTGCTTTTAGACATTAAATTAGGAACATTTTTACGCGATCAAACAATGAAATTACCTATAAACAAGGTCACTGAATGTGGAAATATGAATCATAATACGTAAATGTACAGAAATATACAGTTAACAGTTGGTTCGAATAATAATTGATTGGATGTCCAGGGACAGAGGCGAGGCTGCCATATCGCACCATCGGCCCCTTTGGCCATCACTAGTAGGCGGTAGATGAAGAGTCTTGACCACGGACACAACGACGGAGAGTGTCCGAGCCGGGGCGCGAACCGGCAATCTTTTGATCACAAGGCGAACTGCCAACCCTTGAGCCACGAACGGCCTAACTAGCAATGATAATAATACTTATGTGATGCAACTCAAGCTTATAGGGATCATGTTATATACTTTTCCATAGCATTACATTTGAATTCGATCTTTCAAATAACGGACAGATATTTGTGAGATCATGATACATTTGTATCATTTGTATTTTAACAATCTAAATATGCATATGTACAGACAGATACATTTTAATTTAATTTAATTATGTTGTATTACATTAGGCAAGGCAAGGCAAGGCAAGGCAAGGCAAGTTTATTTGTATAGCACAATTCAACAACAAGGTGATTCAAAGTGCTTTACAGAGACATTAGAAATAAAAACAAATAAAAAGCATGATTTAAAATTGATTAAAACAAGCAAATAAAACAAACTAACTAATTAACAAACAAACAAACAAACAAAACAGTATATAAAATCAAAACAGATAAAATCAAAACAGATAAAATCAGTAGTTAAAATGTTAGTTTTGAAATTTAAGCTTAAAAGTGTGGATTTGGTGCTTTATTCAAATGCAGCTGAGAACAGGTGAGTCTTCAACCTGGATTTAAATAAACTGAGTGTTTCAGCTGATCTGAGGCTTTCTGGGAGTTTGTTCCAGATATAAGGAGCATAAAAGCTGAATGCAGCTTCTCCGTGTCTGGTTCTGACTCTGGGAACTGATAAAAGACCGGATCCAGATGACCTGAGGGATCTGGATGGTTCATACTGGGTCAGGAGGTCGCTGATGTATTTTGGTCCTAAACCATTCAGAGCTTTATAGACCAGCATCAGAACTTTAAAGTCTATCCTCTGACGGACAGGCAGCCAGTGTAAAGACCTCAGAGCTGGACTGATGTGGTCCACTTTTTTGGTCTTAGTGAGGACTCGAGCAGCAGAGTTCTGAATGAGCTGTAGTTGTCTGACTGATTTTTTAGGTTACAGTGATTACAGTGATTTAACGTTAATTTACATTCAAAATGTGAAGTCAAAGTCTATTTACGTAACTTTAATGATATTCTAGAAGAACAGAACATTACTGTAAAATGCACAGTAAAATACCTTCATATTAGGGTTTTTTCCTACAGTCGCAGCGTTACCCGCGACCGTGTTGTTAGTTCACATTCATTGGCCGATGCTTAGCGTCATGTTATTTATATTAATTGCAATTCCTACCTCTACATTTCTTTTTCAAAATATATAATTAGCACAGTGTGTCCGTGCAGTGTTTTACATTGTGGCATGCAGAGAAATCTTAACAACGAAGCTCACAGAGAGAGATTGAGCTTGTTGTTTAACCCCAAGCTGGTAGGGGGAGCTCTTTATTAAAACACTTGCTGTGCTACAATGTGCCTCAAGGTTCAACAACAGCACAACAGAAGTCACTCATGGTACAGCACTCTCTCTACAAAACAACAACTGTCAGTGACGCTGCACCACGGCGTAAACACAACATTCAAGATAATGAATAATGGCAGAAATGAACTTTCTCCAAAGGGTGGCGGGTCTCTAACTTAGAGATAGGTTGAAGAGTTCGGCCGTCCATGAATGGCTCAGAGTCGAGCCGCTACTCCTCCACATTATAAGGAACCAGTTGGGGTGGTTCCGGCATCTGACAAGGATGCCTCCTGGGTGAGGTATTGCAGGCATTTCCCATTATATGTTACAATGGGTAGGACTAGACATCACCTCAGATGTAATGTTGAAGAAAAAGAGGGGGGGGGGAAATGGTGACCAGGTACAAAAGTTTCATGCAGAAGAGATAAGCTGCATTTTCTTCTTTTTTCTATGTTTTACTTTAACATGATTTATCAGCAGCTCCATCACACAAATATTGATTTCAACATGATTTTTTTCACTCAGTTACATAATGTAGGAATGTGTTGATCAAAAATATATTTTGATAAATATTTATATTTTTAACGAAGAATTAAAAATGATTTAGTATTAGCAAAAGCACACATAAATAAACTCTTCTTCTGTATCACTTTACCCATGGAAAGACTAGTTATTATTTCCTTTTACCCTCAAACAATGTCCAAAAGGTAAAACAGAAATCCAAAACTGGAAGAACCAGTTTGAACCCACAGCTCTGTCACTGTCAAATGCCAGAGGCATGCCAGCTGTAAAGCTATAAAAGCACTGTGTTGAACAGAGGCTTTAACATTCATCTCTCTCACCTGCGCAGTGACAACAGTGAAGTTAAGATGGCTTCATTTCCACTATGTAAGATTTATAGTTAATCTTCATCAAATAAAAGTAGTGAATTGTGTTTGAGGTCCTGTGAAGTGAATTGTGAATTGTGTTTCAGGTCCTGATTTGAGCATTGTGATGATTGGGAAAACTGGTGTGGGTAAGAGCGCTGTTGGAAACACCATCCTGGGAAAAACAAATTTCAGCTCTTGTCCCTTACTGGGGTCAGTGACCGAGGTCTGTGAAAAAGGTGTGGCACAGATGGGTAACAGGTCAGTTAGTGTTGTAGACACACCAGGGATCATGGACGTTGCGAATTCAGATGAGTTCATCAAAAAAGAAATCAAGAAATGTGTTGAAGACTCCTCTCCCGGTCCTCATGTGTTCCTGTTGGTCTTCCAAGTGGGTCGATTCACTAAGGAGGAGAAAAACTCAGTGAAAGCCCTGCAGGAGCTGTTTGGCCCAGAGATAAACCAGCACATGATTGTGCTGTTCACCCGTGGCGGCGATCTTGAAGACATGACCATAGAGGAGTATGTAAATGAAGCTGATCTTGGACTTCAGCACATCATTGAAAGCTGTGGAAACAGGTTCCACGTCTTTGACAACACCAGCAGTGACAGAAAGCAGGTGGAGCAGCTGGTCAAGAAGATTGATGACATGGTGGCAGCAAATGGAGGCATACGCTACACAAACGCCATGTATAGACAGGTGGAGGAAGCACACAGTAAGGGATTGGCCGTGGATGAGTGTAAATTCACTGAGTCGCTGTTTCAGCGTATCAAAATGTTTCGTACTGTTCTTCATGGAGATTAAATTATTGTAATAAATAGTGATGAATCTAGTCTAAACAGGACAGTTTCTGTACCCATTTGTAAGTCTAGTCTGACACAGACTTACAGTGTAGACAGCTGTCTACATTATTTAACTTTATCTTTTGGTATTCAAGAGGAAAGCATTATAAAGTGAAATAATAATCATAGTACGAGCTTTTCTCTACTGCATCTGCTCCAATTTGTAGTGAGTTTGCAACCCTGATGGTTTGGTGTTAAATTTATTTTAAATAGTGTGTTTTATGCATATTTTCAGTCAATGACTTGTTTTTAAATGATGGCATGAAGTTTGAAATGTATTTTCTTTTCTTTGCCATTTTTGTCTGAAAATATTGTGAAAAGCATTTAATTTTGTCAATGATTGTTTATTGTTGCTTCAGTGTAATTCTTTTAAATGTTATATCTCAATAAATAATTTCAATGCATCGCTGTCATCATTTCTTTCTAATTCTAAAACACTGCTTTCTTTTTTTTTTTTTTTTTTTTTTTTGTGTCCCGTTTGGATCTTTAGCCATCAGAATTGTTGTCTTGAGGCCAAGAAAGATGCCAAGCGGATTTATTTTACCAAGTGGATCATCATGGCCTTGCCATATTGGTCCATTTGATTGACCTTTATTATAATTATGAATTTATTTTATTTTCAGTTGCAAACGGGACGGACATAACTGTGGGATAGGACAGGGGGAAAGAATGAAAGAAAGAGGGGGAGAGAAAGAAAGAAAACCAAAGGGGAGAAGAGACGGTGAGAAGGGGGGGAAGAGAGAAAAAAAAAAAAACAAACAAAAAAAAAAAAAAAGGTATGGAGGAGATCAAAACTCCAGACATCTAGAGGCCCCCAGAACACAAGAGACCAAGGAAGACCCACAGAGGGGCAGCTGCGCCACTGTCCCAGTAAGAGCTGAGGAGAGTCCCAGATGAGGGCTCACTCAGCAGCCGCGGAGCAGAAGCCAGGGTTAGTTGCAGTGACGTGCCCGTGAGCTCCGCCGGCAGCCAGCTGTGCCTGAGTGACCGAGCCCCAGGCCGAGAGGCCGGGGGCACCCCACCTCCGAAGTGGCCCGAGCGAGCCCCAGGCTCCAGGCCCCGATAAGCGGCCGCCAAGGAGTGAGCCGGTGTGTACCCGGACGCCCACCCCCAGACACAAAGAACCACCAACGCACCGATGTCTGAGGGGGTCCGCCACTGGCAGGGGAAGTGGTGGTGGGTGGAGATAGGCCTCCAAACCTTGGAGGGCCTGAGATGTCCCCAGAGAGGTGGCGTCTGATACCCAACCTGACATATAGACACAGACATACAGGCACACACAGACACAAACATCCATTCCCACCCTCATGCTCTCATATGCACTTACTCCACACTCAACCAACGTGGAGACAGACATAAAGAGACGCTGTACACACAATCACACTCCCCAAGCGTACTCTACGAACCGGGTCTAGGTACTCTTGCCCCTGGAGGGGGGAACTGCACCCAGACCCTGGTGTTTCCAGTCTACATAACCATGGCTATCAAAATTGCCCATGTATGTTTTTTTCTTAATGATGCTATTTTATGCATATGTATAAAAATATATGGAAATAAGCTGCCTTCTTCCTGTTTCGTGCAATGTGTTGGTTTTTTTGTGTGTCATATGTCATTTACTCAGTTATTACATTACTTACTAATATCGTCATGTACTGTATGTACAGTGAGTATAGTACTGGGGTTGTATTTATCAGAATGCAGACAAATAATGTTGGTCAGTAAACAGTAAAGCTGTATTTGGTTTCCTTACTTTTTAACTCAGACATGGGCCGAGTATGTGTTCCCAGTTTATTTGATGTATTTTTGAATCCCTTCAGTAGCCATTTTCAGAATAGAGTATTTTCTACAGTTTCCCAATAACTGAGAAATGTGAATGAAATTAAAGTTTTGGAACTAAAAATATGAAAATACCTAAAAGTCAGAGGTTAGGAAAATTAAAAAGATTCCCAACAACATCACACTGCATCTGGATCATAACAAAGTGAGCTCTTCCTTATGACTGCCCTCTACAGCAAGTCCAGGTGTAACTACAGACTTTATGTCAACCAGTCAGTTGCACATTAATAATGGAATAAAGTGAATTAATAAAAATGTTATTTACTATACACTGTTCCAAAAAATAGTAATGTCAAATTATTTTACTGTGTAGTTTACAGTCGTGTACTGTTTTTCTAGAATATCATTACATTTACATAAGTAGACTGATCTGACACGTCAAATGTAAAATAACATAACATCACTGTAAATGTAATAAAAAACAATTTACTTGTTTTTTAAATATACTTTTTTGTACATATGCATATTTAGATTGTAAAAATGCATCCAGAAATGTCTCCCA
>NC_137945.1:3787220-3824720 GCF_963969265.1 Rhamphochromis sp. 'chilingali'
ATTGCTGTCATTCGGAACCGCTACATCGATCACTACGGCCGCCTTCTTCTGTTTGTCTACCACCACTATGTCCGGTTGGTTAGCCACCACCATTTTGTCCGTCTGTATCTGGAAGTCCCACAGGATCTTAGCTCGGTCATTCTCCACCACCCTTGGGGGCATCTCCCATTTTGACCTCGGGACTTCCAGGTTGTACTCTGCACAGATGTTCCTGTACACTAAGCCGGCCACCTGGTTATGGCGTTCCATGTATGCCTTGCCTGCTAGCATCTTGCACCCTGCTGTTATGTGCTGGATTGTCTCTGGGGCATCTTTACACAGCCTGCACCTGGGGTCTTGCCTGGTGTGATAGACCCCAGCCTCTATGGATCTTGTACTCAGAGCTTGTTCTTGTGCTGCCATGATTAGTGCCTCTGTGCTGTCTTTCAGTCCAGCTTTGTCCAGCCACTGGTAGGATTTCTGGATATCAGCCACCTCCTCTATCTGCCGGTGGTACATACCGTGCAGGGGCCTGTCCTTCCATGATGGTTCCTCGTCTCCCTCCTCTTTCTTGGGTTTCTGCTGCCTGAGGTATTCACTGAGCACTCGGTCATTTGGGGCCATCTTCGTGATGTATTCTTGGATGTTCGTTGTCTCATCCTGGACTGTGGTGCTGACACTCACTAGTCCCCGGCCTCCTTCCTTCCGCTTAGCATACAGCCTCAGGGTGCTGGACTTGGGGTGAAACCCTCCATGCATGGTAAGGAGCTTTCTTGTCTGTGTGCATGTCTGAAGTTTAGTCTCCGACAAGTGAAATGTTCAGCTGGGTTAAGATCAGGTGACTGATTTGGTCATTCTTTACTTTAATAAACTCCTGTGTTGCTTTGGCCATATGTTTTGGGTCGTTTTCCATCTGCTTTATTAAATACCAGCCAATCAATTTGATTGCATTTAGCTGGATTTGAGCAGACAGTATGTCTCTGAACACCTCAGGAGTTCATTGTGTTGCTTCTGTCATGTGTCACATCATGAATAAACTTTAGCGTCCCAGTGCAACTGGCAGCCATGTGCGCCCAAGCCATCACACTGCCTGTGCTGTGTTTTACAGTTGATTTGGTATGCTTTGGATCATGAGCTGTTTCACACTTTCTCAGTACTTTTATCTTGCCACATTTCTGGTAGAGGTTGATCTTGCGTTTATCTATCATGAGAATGTTTTTCCCAAACTGTACTGGCTTTTTTAGATTTTTTTGTTTTTAGCAAAGTCCAGTCTAGCCTGTCTATTCCTGAGTTTTATGAGTGGCTTTCACCTTTCAGTGAACCGTCTTATTTACTTTCATGCAGTGTCGTCTTCATGGTAGACTTTCATATCCATACGCCTACCTCTTGGAGAGTGTTGTTCACTTGTTTGGCTGTCATGAAGGGGTTTCTTTTCATCATGGAAATGAGTCTGGGATCATCCACCACTGTTGTCTTCCGTGGACGTGCAGGTCTGAGTTTACCAGTGCCGTGTGTCTTTCTCAGGATGTTCCACACTGTAGATTTTGCCTCTCCTAATATTGTAGCAATTTCGCTGATGTTTTTTTTTCTGCTTCAGGATGGCTTGTTTCACCTGCATGGAGAGCTTCTTGACTGTATGTTGTCTGTTCACAGCAAAATCATCCAAATGGAAGCACTACACCTCAGATCTACTCCCGACCTTTTGTCTGCTCAATTAATAATGAAAGAAGGAAGGAATTTCAAACACCTGCCCATGAAATAGCCTTTGTCAATTGTCCAATTACTTTTGTCCCTTTAAAAAGTGGGTGACACATGTTAATTAGCTGAAAATCCTAAACACAGTTTGAATGTGGATACCCTCAAATGAAAGCTGACATGGACACACTTAGTCCATGTCCATTATATAACTATAATTGGAAAATGTTTCGATAAATAGGTGAAAGATTTATGGTACTAACTTTACATACAACAAATTATTTGTGATTATTATTATTATCAATTAAATGATTTATTTATTTAAATTTAACCAGGAACTGAGCTTTCAAAATATATAATCTCTCTGTCCTGGGCGGCCATGGTAAACATCCTGGGAAAACTATTTCAAGTATTAAGTATTAACTGTAAGGACAACATTTTTCCTTAATATTTGGTTACCTCTCTTTACATGAATACCTATTGTGTGTCAAAGCACTGAGTTTTGTGTAATATTTCAATATCTTAGTGTGTGATAGATCTGCCTGGTAAAAATATCGGAAAACAAAGAAACACTAGGTGCATGAAATAACTTCAGTTTAATAAATTCAGCATTTATTTGATTCTATTACACTCTAATGAGCAGAACTATGTGAGGAAGTCAGTAGTTTGTTTAACAAAAAATTGAAAAACTCTTTAAAGTAACCATATTTTAAAAAGGAAACTCTTCTTGTTTAAATGCTACTGTAGTAAATAAAATATAGAAGGCAACTGTTTTGTTATAATCTGTCACTTCAATTTGCAGAATAAACTTTCACCCTCTAAATTATTCATAGCTTTACAGAAAAAAGGCCAAATGTCTAAGCACATGATTTTATCTATATTGCCTGTTATTCTAACAGCCCGATCACCGTGTCAATCAGCTTTTCCACTTCCTGTGAACTTGACCTGCTGTTCTCAAAGAGAACACACCTGTTTCCACACTTTTCAACTATTTCTTTCAGACCGGGTTGGCAGGAGTGAAGGAAATCCTTCAAGGTGATTTCTGCCTGCTGCAGGTCGCCTCCTCGTGTGAACAGGATGATTGTTTGTTTTCTAACTTTGCTTGCAAAAGCTTTTTCTAACTTTTCCATAATGTCTCTCTCACCATCTGTAAATCTGCTCACATGCATCACGAGTACATACACACAGGGTTCTGACCCACAGAGCTGTTTACACTGTTTTACATGTTTGTCCCAAACTGATGCTTCAATGTCATCATCAAAGATATCTGGGCTATCAATCACACGTACACGTAAGTCCTTCATCTCAGTTTCTGCCACCTGGAATTCTGTGGTGACCGGCTTTGAACTGGGTTTAGACATGAAGCTCTTCTTTCCGAGGATGGTGTTTCCACTTGCACTCTTTCCAGTTCCAGCCATTCCCAGTAGAACAAGGTTCACTGTGGTGATAGCACGCTTTCCTGTATTGATATGTACAAATAATAATGGAAAGAAATCAGTTGGTATCCTACCTTAAGAATGAATAAATGACAAAATAAACATGTATGGTTTCTTTAAATTCAGCTACGTTGTAAAAACATGCATCTTACTTTTTAAACTCTTCTTGGTGTGTGTAAATAATTCTTTGCTAAAACTGCCAACTGAATTAAAAGGGCATAAAAGAATTTTGTCAGTTTTTAATGACACATCTGGGATCATGTGAAATATTCTCATTCACGGAACAGCACAACTTTTTGTATTTGTTGGTAAGACGCTCCTGAGAGAGATGTGAGTTTACCTGGCTTTGTTATGTCACTGTGTGATCTGGGCATTGTTTGTGATTCATAGTCAAACCTGTAATTTTGTTACAGAGCAATTATAAACTCAGCAGGCAGCTGTTTACTGTTTTATAAAAACTTAATTATTTTTATAACAATAATAAAAATGCAAACCTTCTCTATAAAATACAAACATTTTATAGTATCTGTGTACAGAGCTAAAATAAAGAAAATACTTCAAATTGTGTTTGCATGAAGTTAACAGTCACAGTTCAACAAGTCTCAAATTTCACCTTTGCCTCTTAGAGCCTGGCACCAGTAGTCTGTGTTTAGCCAGTTTGTCCAGTTCACTGAAAAGCTGCTGGATGGTGCAGGATGTGAAACAGTAACGTGAGGGTTCACATGTCAGTGGCAGCACGACTGTGAACTCTTCTCTTGGTTTTCCAGTTTTCTTACTCAAATCTTCTATTTGCTTCCCCACATCTTCTGGTGAAAACCCATCCTCTACCACCAACAAGCACATGTCACTGTGGGAATTCTCAGAAAATAGTTCCTGTATGTCATCACAGAATAAGTACAAGTCAGGTGTACATGTGATCTCATATGTATAATTCTCATATATCTCGATGTTTTTGAGAATCTTTCTCGTGGGTAGCACAGACAAATCTTTCCCCAGGATGTTGGTTATTAGGGCTTTCTTCAAAGACTCTGTTTTTCCAAAGACAACAACTGAAATCTTGTCTGTAAAAATAGTGAATCACAGTTTTATTTTTTGATAGTAACAACACTATATATAAAATTTAAACATGTGATTTCAATAAATATTTAGTAGATATAAAAGTGTTGCTTTGACTTGGATTATGCTTTTTAAAAATATAACATTACAGAAACAGTGACAGTAAACTTACTATGAGACATGCTGCAGGCAGAGGCTGTGTGGATGTCTGCAGGCTGTGACACTCTCTGTTTGTTTTATATGAACCAGTTATGCAAATGCTGGAGGTGTGTCAAAGTCTGCAAATACTTTCTTAGCAGTGCAGCAACAAGACTGAAAAAAAATTAACACAGCCTTGAGATGACAACATCTGTGATATTGTGGGGAGAAAACCCCAGTTACATGACGCCCTATGAGCAAGCACTCTGTGACAATGGAAGTATTTACTTGTTTGTAACAGGGGAAAAGAGTGTAATTCTGTTCAACGTGATAAGGAGAAGTCAAAGTTGAAATTATGAAAAGTGAAGTGAATTATGTTGTATAAATGTGACTATTGTAATAAAAAAAAAACTTTTGCTACAGCGATGAAGGGAGGAGGGGGGGGGGAGGGAACAGTAAGATAAGCTCAAATCAGATGATGTCACAATAGATGATTGGATACTGGTAACGCTGGATGTTGGTTGTGTCAGAGGATGAACAGAGACCCTCTGCAGATAAAAATTAGTTTCATTGGGTCATCGCAGACGAGTCAAGGACTGGTTCACACAGTGCATTTTTGCAGCAAGAAACAGTGGATTTGGTCTTGTTTTTCCAACCCACTGTGGTTCTCTCTCTGTCTCACTAAAACCTAATAGTGTAGGTATTTAGCAACAGTTTAGATTTAATTATTTAAAATTTACTTAATAAAGTGTCCTATCTTCAATTAATTAAAGTCACAATTAAAAGTTTATTTTGTGGACATTTCCTGTTTTTGGTATGACTATTTGCAACCACCTTATTGAGGTTCTAATAGGTTATTATAGCTTCTAAAAATTCAGGTCCCTGGGGCTTATTTCCCAGGCCAAAAAAATTAATCCTTCAAAACATTTCCAAGTGCCATAGATCATTAGGGGGGGAGCTACCATCAGTTTCTGTTAATCAGTTGTGGTAAAACCCCATAGATCAAAGACTCAGATCCTTTAAACAGAGAGCCGGTCGAGACTTCTGTACAGAGGTTCTGCACAAATTCTACACAAAGACTTTAAAGTTCTTAGTGAGTTCATGGAGTAGTGTTTCCAGGCATCCCAAAGAAGGCATAAAAGGCCCTGGAAACAATGACGTGTCTATTTTCATTACCCTGAGGTTTGTTACATGGAATACATGGAGTTGGTTTCATTAAAAGACTTATTGATTAAATGACATTGTCTTTCTACAGGAAGCTCATATGTCCAAATCATCTGCACACACATCCACCTTACCAAAGTTCCCTCACACCTTTTACAGTATAGCTCAAGGAGGTGTAGCTATATTGACAGTGTTGGGGAGTAACAGAATACACGTTCTGGCGTTATGTATTTAAAATACAAAATATGAGTAACTGTTACAGTTACTGTTTTAACTTGCCTAAAGAAACATATTTAACATATTTCAACGATGTCTTCTCTGTGCGGTTAATGAATTGTGAAATAAAATATGTCATATAGCCTTTTACAAGTCAACAATTGCAAAAAATAACTTAAAAGCCTCTGGAATTAAATAATGTTACAGAAATAATGCCTCATCTGCAGAAGAAAAATTACCAGTACTGGGTTGGTACGAGGGAAATTTATTTTCCAGTTCGTCTGAAAAGATGGACTTTCTTTTAGAGATCTTTTAAACATCATTAGGCGCGTTGCTGCATGCTGTCTGTCCCGTTTGTGAGCGCAAAACAAGCACTCACAAAGCATCAACTCGGGGATGACGTCACAAATATCTGTCGGAATATAGGGAAACCTGGGCATTTTTATCAAAACATGAAAAGAGGACATGTCCGGGGAAAAGACGACGGTTGGTCACCCTAGGTTGTCTGCTATCTATTTTTGGTAATTCCACACTGGTGGAAACCCAAATAAAACACACATTAAGAGGCTCTAAAGCCTGGGTCTCAATCTCGCGACCTCTACTTGCAGCCCGCCTAGTGACGTGAAGAAATATTTTTAAAAATTATTGTTCAAAACATTATTCAATATAAAGGCAACAGGCAGAGTGTTACAGGCATAGCCCTAAAGAATGTAGCCTCATGGGCAGTGTAGCCCAGTTGTAAGTAATCTATTGAGACTCGACCGTACACCGTGTTCGTGTTTTCCTCTGAAACAATAAGTTCCGTTGGAGCAGTCTTTCAACGCCTCTCTCTGTCTCTCGCTAGCAAAGTTGACCCAGACAACAAAGTAAAGCTAGTTTTTGGTTACGAGCCCGACATGAACCCGACGTAATAGCCAGAGGTCCCTTTACTACGGTTGGGAGCCGCGGACCTGTTTTAATTATGCGCGGAATAGTTTTCTATACATAGAATTTTCTATATGAAAGCTGAGACTCTACATTATATCCATGTCCATTATATAACTACAAATGGAATAGGTTTAAGTAGGTTTAAGTAGACAGGTAAAAAAGATTAAAAATAAATAACTAAATATGTATTTCCAAATACATATGGAACTAACTGTATGGACCAAATTGACAACGACTCGTCCTTTTTTCATCACTTCTTTTCTTCACTTTTGGATCACTCTGAAACCACACTTATAATAGGAGGAGACTTCAATCTGGTATTGAATCTAGAAATTGACAGGTTCAGTGAGTCAAAAGAAGTGCCAGACTGCAGACATTCTTAAACAACATGTGAGTGATTTAGGTCTTTGTGATGCTTGGTGTTCATGTCGCCTCTCAGGGATTACACATTCTTGTATAGACTACTTTTTAGTTAACAGATGGATTACAAGAGATATTACAGACACTATCAGCAATCATTCACTGAGTCGAACTCTCTGAGACAGAAAAGAGTCAAAATAATACCTTACTCTTCTCATAAGAAAAAGAACAAACACTTGTACTAAAAACAAAAATGTAATCTTTAGAATCTGCTTCCTCGCCACAAGAACATATAATTAACACCATGAGAAAACTAAAGCTAGAATTAAATGAAATGAAATAATTAACAGAAGAACATGGTTATTGTTGCAAATCTGCAATTGGAGAGCTTTGAACGTGGTAATAAATTTAGGAAATTCCTTGCTAATGGGTAATGATCAATAAATAAAAACACAACTGTTTATTCTATTAAAGAGTCAACTGGGAACATTACTCATGATCCACAACAAATAAATACATCTTTTTATGAGTTTTATGAAGCTTCACAGCATCACAGATTATTCCCTCCATCATTGCTTTTGAAGAATTTCTTAGCAATATAAATCTACAGAATTTAAATGATGAACAGATTGTAGCTCTGGATCCACCTGTGTCAATGTCTGACTTCCATGAAGCCATACAGCATCACCCAGACAATAAAGCCCCAGGTCCGGATGGTTTTCCAGCTGATTTTTATTTTAGCCCATGCTAGCTGGATATGCTGGTTTTAACAGGGAGCCAATGAAGGGAAGCCAATAGGAGAAACATGCTCTCTCTTTCTTGTTATGAGTGGCTGTGTGCAGACAGGAATAGGACCCAAGGTGCAGACTCAGGAGACAGTCGTGAACTCAAAACAGCTTTAATGTAAAACTCAAAATATAACATAACTGGAAAAAATCTAAATAAACTTAAACCGGAGGACTGACAGAACACACAGCTAGGTAAACGGTAGATCGCAACCCAGACACAGAGAAACACAGGGCTTTAATACACAGAGGGAGCAATCAGGGAATGAGTAACAGGAGGGAAACACAGCTGGGGCAAATCAGGCCTAACGAGACAAGGGGAAGCGAAACCAGATACATTAACATCAGACATGGACTTTCAAAATAAAACAGGAAACATGACACAGACTGAACTAAAGACACAGACTCGCACGCACTGTAACAGAGGGAACAGAGACGTGGGACCAGTGCAGACACAGACACTGACTGGACACGGGGATATAGCAACTGAGGATACACAGAGACGCGAACTAGACAAGGGGATACAGCTGACAGGGGAGACAGAGCAACTAGAGAAGACAGAGACAAAAACCATAAGACAGAACTCAAAGAAACCAAAGACTAGAAATTATAAATAATATAATAAACTCAAAATCCTAACATTTCTAGTCTCTGCCAGTACTCTTGCTGCAGCATTTTGGATTAACTGAAGGCTTTTAGGAAGTTTTTAGAGCATGCTGATAATAATGAATTACGGTCGTCCAGCCTAGAAGCAAGAAGTGCATGAACTAGATTTTGGGTGTCACTCTGAGTCAGGATATCTCATATTTTAGAGATATTTTGCAAATAGTAGAAAGAAGTCCTACATATTTGTTTAACATCTGCATATTTTAATTATTTAAATTTTCACTGAGTCTTTGCAAGTGTTCAATCCACAAACATCAAATGCTCATTTTTTTTTTGCTATGATTACTGTATGTATTCTTATTACTAGTGCTATTATTGCTAGATATAGGTTTTTTCAAAGGTATGTTTGAATCATCAAAGGGTCTCTGTTACTTGAAAAACCTTTGGTCAACAATGAATATTTACCAAACTTCATTTTATTGGTGAATTTAACATGAATGATTTACATCAACAGGCTATAAACAGAAACACAATAAGAGACAAACTCCATGCACCAGTTTCAATAACAACCGAATTCATAATCAGTCGCTGATTAAAGGCTGATTTTGACGAAGGCAAATAAAAAGGGAAACAAAAGAAAACATTTCTAACTGAACAGTTCAGGCTAGTATTTCATGCTCTGTTTATATCTTTCTGTTTAACAACTTATCATATCCAAGCACTTCATAGTGTTATCATTGCTGCTGTTCTTGGATCATCCTGATCACTTTCTCCATTAAAATTGCCACTTGATGTGATGTTGGCCTGCTGTTCTCAAAAACAACACACCTGTTGTCACACTTCTGAATTATTTCTTTCAGACCAGGTTGGCAGGAGTGAAGAAAATCCTCCAGCTTAATGTTTGCACAGTGCAGGTCGTCTCCTCTGGTGAACAGGATGATTGTTTGTTTTCTAACTTTGCTTGCAAAAGCTTTTTCTAGCTTTTCTATTATGTTTCTCTCACCATCTGTAAATCTGCTTGCTTGCATCACAAGTAAATACACACATGGTTCTGACTCACAAAGCTGTTTGCACTTTTTTACATGTGTGTCCCAAACTCGTGGGTTGATGTCATCATCAAAGATGTCTGGGTTATCAATGACACGTACATGTATGCCATTTATCTTTGATTCTGCCACTTGGCACTCTGTGGTGACCGGCTTTGTACTCGGCTTACACTTGAAGAATTTCTTTCCGAGGATGGTGTTTCCACTGGCACTCTTTCCCGTACCGGTCATTCCCAGAAGAACTAGGTTCACTTTGGTATCAAAGTGATTTTCTGTGTCAATGAAGAACAAAAATAAGTGACAGTGAAATAGAAATAAATATTCTTTCCAGATCTGAAGAATAATCATCTACAGCTAAAACACTTACAAGACTTTTATCTGAACAGTTAAATACGCATTTAAGTATACACATAATTATATCTGCATGCAGTTCGCATAATTACACCATGCTATTCCTGCACAAGAGACTCTTTATCTCAATATTTTAACTTCCTGATTAGATAAAAAGTAAAAAAAAAATGTTAATAATAGAGATAAAAATTTCAAAAAATGTCCCACATTTGAAACTATGTACGGGGATAGTGTAGGGCTCTTTGTTACATCTGCCACTTTTATAAAAAGGCTAAAGAAATGTTTTTGACATACACATCCACACACAGAACACGACAATATTGTGAGATACTGCTGATAAAGCTGAGTCTTGCCTTCCATCCATTCATGTTTGCTTCTTAAACATGAATTTAAGCTGAGGTCTCCCAAAGCTGTCATAGATTGGGGATCTGCAGCAGACCTGTAATATAACAGAACTAAATTAACTCACCAGGAAACTTTGTTTTTTGGGCAAAAGATCTATTATGTTTGAAACATTACAATATATATATATAATAATAATAAACCTAATAACTAATGAATTAATATGATTACTCAGATTAAATAAAACACTGTTCTTCTTATGCAAACTTATGTGATATCATAAATATTCATTATATGTTACTGATTTTTTAGGTTTACCTCTTATGACTTAACCCCCGCTGTTTGTAAGGCAGTTCTCTGTAAAGCTGCTCCATGGTCATATTCTTGAATGGGTACTCTGTAGGTTTAGAACTCAAAGGCAGCACAACTGTGAATGTATCTGTAGGTGTTCCACTTTTCTTGCTCAGATATTCTATCTGATTCCACACATTTTCTACTGAAAAGTCACATCTTACCACCAACAAACACATGTCAGGGTCTGGATTCATAGCAAATTGTTGTTTTATGTCATCACATTGCACGTCCAAATCTGGCATGCATGTGAAAACATATGTCTCGTTTTCATATATCTTGGTTTTTGTTAGAATCTTTCTTGTGGATAGCACAGATATGTCATCTTCCAGGATGTTGGTTATTAACGCTTTCTTCAAAAACTTCCCATTTCCCAGGATGACGACTGAAATTTTGTCTGTGAACAAACACAAAATCCTTTTTCTCTGACACTGTTTAAGAGCAACATTTTCTCTCTACTGCTACAAAATTCAATCATTAAAACTGTTAAAAAAAAACAGCTATAAAGCAAAGAAACCTTTTCAAATAAACTTACCTTCAGACATATTTCATTAGTCTGGTGTGTCAAAACTCTGCACGGTGTCTTCTGCAGGCTGTGCTGCGCTCTCTCTTTATTATATGTACCTGTTATGCAAATGCTGGAGGTGTGTCAGCTGTGGAGCTATAAATAAACCATGTGTTGAAAAGAAGCTTTAACATTCTTCTCGCTCACACGTGCAGTGAAAACAGTGACATTAAGATGGCTAAATTTCCAGCAGGTAAGACTCAAAGTTAATCTTCTGTCTGTATGATTGTTTTTTGTTGTGTATACAGGTTAAATCAAGGTTGTAATTTGTGTTTCAGGTCCTGATTTGAGGATTGTGATGCTTGGAAAGACCGGTGTGGGTAAGAGTGCTGTTGGAAACACCATTCTGGGAGACAGATATTTCAGATCTTCTCCTTTATCACGGTCAGTGACTGAGGTCTGTCAGAAAGGTGTGACTCAGTGGGGTAACAGGGTAGTTAGTGTTGTAGACACACCAGGGATCCTGGACACTGCAAAATCAAATGAGTTCATCAAAAGAGAAATTGTGCGTTGTGTTGAAGTCTCCTGTCCCGGTCCTCATGTGTTCCTGTTGGTCATCCAAGTGGGTCGATTCACCAAAGAAGAGAAAAACTCAGTGGAAGCCCTGCAGGAGCTGTTTGGCCAGGCTGCAAATCAGCACATGATCGTGCTGTTCACTCGCGGTGGTGATCTTGGTGACACGACCATACAGGAGTACGTACGTGAAGCTGAGGAAGGACTTCGCCGCATCATCCAAAGCTGTGGAAACAGGTTCCACATCTTTGAAAACACCAGCAAAGACAGAACGCAGGTGGTGGAGCTGGTCAACAAGATTGATGACATGGTGGCAGCAAATGGGGGCAAGCACTACACAGATGCCATGTACAAGGAGGTGGAGGCTGCAGGTATCATGGGACTTAAGGCTGTTCAGTATGAGTTCCTTGAGGCCCTACTGAAGCGTATTCAAAATTTTTTTCTCATTCTTCACAGAGATTAAACTATTGTAATGAAGAATCTAGGCTCAGCATGTATCGATTAGGAGTCTCTGACACAGACCTACGATGTATATTGCTGTGTAGCATCAATAAACTTGGATGTATGAAAAAAATGTAAAAAAAATATTTTGATGATGTTGTTTTGCTTCTTGGTGTTTTGGTACAGACAAAAGCATTTTAAAATAAATAATAATCACAATATGAGCTCTGCTTCTAAAGTATATTTTGTCTTAGGTGGATCTGGTCCAATTTGTAGTGGATGTGTGATCATGACAGTTTATTGTGTATTTAAAACTTTGCACTATGTAAATTCATTAATTAATGTATTATGCATTAAATGTGAATTGTGTGTATTCATTATCACTGTAAACTTCATTAGAAATATAGTGCATATATTTAATGTTGACTTTTCATTAAGTTATACAATTAACCATTTATAAATGTTTTGAAAATATAGGGTTAAGGGTTAGGTTTTGGACAACATCATCATGATTATGTCAATAATAAAATTGATAAAATTGATATCTTTTTCTCTTAATATTTTTTTCTATTTTTCTATTTTTCACATTACAACATGGACAAACACATTTTTCAAAATATATACATGTACAAATACATGCAAATTCTATTCATTTAGTTCCTTTAACTGGAGCTCTGTTAGTTAAACAATGTTGAATTGAACAGCTCAAAATCAACATTTCATTTTCCATGAGAGATAAGGTGCAACTTATGAGTGAGTTTTTCCTCAAAAATTCTTTATTTTACTACATTTATATATTTGGGATGTTTAGTTATTTAGATTTTAATTTAAATTATTCATTGGGCTATGTACATATTTTTAAATGCCAAAAAGACAATACCACTGTGTTAATAAAAAGGAGAAAAAACTAATGAACTCAAAGAGAAGATATTACTGACTGTAAAAGTCAAATGTGGATTTCTCAAAGTGTAGTTCAGAATTAGGTTTTTCTATTATTCAGTATTTAGTTGATCTATTTTGAACTGACAAAATGACTCAATATTCTATGTAAATAAAAGAGAGGTGACATTTATAATTTAATGGTTTGGTCATTTAGTGTTTGAATCTTAATCATTTAAAATTTCTCTCCTGAGAAATAATTTCCTTACATCGTTTTTAATTTTAGAAACATCCTGGCTCAGATGACACTGAAAAACTAGTTCATGTATTTATTATTTCTAGACTGGACCACTGTAATTCTTTATTATCAGGATGTCCTAAAAATTCACTGAAAAGTCTTCAGGAAGAGTGATTATACTGGCTTCCCTTCATTCCCACTGTTGCCAAAGTGGTTGTTCATTGGGGTCATATGTTTGTTGAGTTTTTTTTCTGTCTTCTCAGTCTTCTTTGTATTGTAGAGTCTCTACCTTAAAATATAAAGCTCCTTGAGGTAACTGCTGTTATGATTTGGCACTGTATAAATAAAAATGAATTCAACTGAACTGAATAGGGACCGTTTTCCTCATTCACACAAAAGTTTAGAAATAAGATTCAAGATTCAAAGCGTTTATTGTCATGTGTGCAAAGAAAAAGCTTTTCTCTAATGAAATTCTTTCCCTGCTGTCCACATGCAGATGCCCGTTAATATGTACAAATGGATAAAATACAAATAGGATTAATAAATAAGTGGAAACAAAAAAAAGAAAAGAAATTGAAGTGTTAAATAGATTCAATTGCAAAAGAGTTATGAGCTTAATATGCTGGTTTGATATGTGAGATAACCTGATGTGCAAAAATTAACATTAATGTTAAAATAGGTCAGCTATTCTAAAGTCAGTAAATAAGCTTAATGTAAAAAAGCAGAGCTGGATTTTGGTTACTTAAGTACATGTGTGAAAGAATGCAAAACCTAGTCTTACTTGACCAAACAGCTGGCATTAGCAGTATAATGATGTCAGTGCAAAGTTTTCACTTTTTGAGGGCTTATTTTAATTTGAAGAAATGCGATTTTGTTCTGTATTTTAGTGTTGGACCTGAATAGGTCAGTTGAGGTTCGTTGATTGATCACATTTGTCAATCTTGAGCTTAATATATTTTAAAGGAGACAAATCTGAGATCTGTTATATAAAAAGTATTTACTTCCTTCACACAAGAAGGAAGTAAGACACCTTTTAAACCAAACAACAAGGTTTTCACACTTGAACACGTTTCTGTAAACAAGGAAACCAAAGTTTCCAGAGATTTCTGAGATCTCTATCAGGTTCTGTAAGATGTTCCGGTTGCATTTTCTTTTTTACATGAATTAGATATGCAAAATAATGACAAGGAAATGTAGTCCTGTCAGTTCCAACAGAGAACAGGATGTATGAATTTTTAGGATCTGATAAGATCAAAACAAAATTCTCTCTATCTTCCATGTCTAGTTTAATTGGATGCATTCCAAATGTGCCTTTTTAAGGGGAATTTTTTCTGTCTCTCACACCCTTGAAACCAGAAATATAAAAGGAATGTTTTAGATGCCAGGGTTTGGCAAAGATGTAAATGCAGGCCTCTCAGAAGGAAAGGACTTGATGAAAAGCAATATTTTACTGCTGATGTAGATCCAAAACCAAACAAAGTGCAAAAGAGAAATCCAGAGCACGAGGAACAGAAATGTAAAGTCCCAGGAAACGCGTTTTCATTTTCTTGAGGAACTCAAAAAGAGTAACTCAGGGAAGAACATGAGAGAAAATAAACAGATTTCTCAGTAAAGAGGAGACAAGACTATGAATAGACATAATATTGATTGGAGAAAAAGCTGATGAAACTGACGGCCTAGGGGTCAAGGTCCACCCAACCACTGCGTACCACCCGCAGGCCAACGGGATGTGCGAGCGTTTCCACCGTTCGCTTAAGGCTGTGTTCCGTGATTCTCTCACAGATGCCAACTGGGTGGACCGCCTTCCATGGGTTTTACTGGGGTTGCGCTGCGCGGTTAAAGAAGACCTCGGGGTTTCCTGGCTGAACTTGTCCTCGGTCAGCCTCCCCGGGTCCCCGAGGAATTCTTGCCCGAGAGTGCACCCCCCGTGCTTCGCTCCCTCTGTGCTGTCTCTCCGTCCCCCAAGAGACTCGTTTTCTGTTCCTGGCCCAGTGCACCATTGTCTGCCCGACACCTTTGTTCCGAGGTCGTTGGACTCTGCAGTTTGTTTTCGTCAGGCATGACGCTCATAGGCCTCCGCTGCGTCCACTGTATGACGGCCCCTTTAGGGTTATTCAACCGGCCGGAAGCATTTCCTTTTGGACTTTGGGAGTCAGCAGGAGGCTGTTTCTATTGACAGACTTAAACCGGCACATGTGCTTCTGGATGATCAGGTGGTGCCGGCTCAGGCCCCCTGCTGTGGCCGTCCGCCTTCCACTGGACTGGACAACTCTGCTTCTTCCTCTGGGAGCGCCCCCCACCTGGCGGGGCCCGAGCTATCTTCAGGTTTTCCTGACCGCCCATGCCAACCTGGTCCTCAGGCTCGTTTCTCCTCAGCCAGCTCTCCACCTCCCCGGTTCAGCCGTTCTGGACGCTTGATTAAAGCAAGGGTTCTGGACTAGGGGATGACCCTACTGGGTGTTCGGGGGGGGGGGGGGGGGGGGGGGGGGCATGTGTGGTTGACCACTGGAGGGCTCCACTCACACCCAGTTCTCAGGAAGTGTTGTTGCTATGTTTTGGAGGGAAAGGTATTCAGTTGTGTGGTGACGAGTAATAAACGAGGAGTGTTAATCGAGAGCTCTCGTGTCGTCTGTGTTTACTTCCACAATGTCAATATAGTACGAGGTTCAGTTAGCTTTGCACAAAAATAGAAAAGTCCTCCAAAGACCTACTTTTTGCTTTCTTATTCTGAGCACATTTATGAAGCCTTTACTTTTTTATTTTTACTTTAGCCAGGAATCACAATTTGAATCAGTACTTCAACTTTTATTGGACTATTTTTTAACAATGGTATTCTTACTTCTACTTAAGTGCAGTATGTCTGTACTTTTTCCACCTCTGTAAACTACTGAGAGACATGAAAACACATACAGTACTGTGCAAGAGTACAGATCCAGCCTCATTTTTGTATTTTGAAGTAATGAAATGTACAAACACAAATAGAACACGTTATATAATGCAAAAACTGATTGTTTTGCTGCCATTTGTTCAATTCATTGTCAAAATGATCCCACAAGATCTCCAACACCACTGGCTGAAATAAAGCTCTGAAACATGATGATTCTCTATCATGTTTCACAAATTGTTTGCAGATACTCACTGTTGTACCTCGCTCCTGACCCCTGACATACTGATGACTGGAATCAGAGATTTTCTGATTCACAGATTTTCAGTTCAGTTTTTGTTTACTTTGTTTTACCTCAGCCTTTCTAATAGTTTCCTTCCACTTCTGATGAGGCATCACAAACCAGTAGATTAATCAACTCAAGGGTCAGATGCATCTCTGACATTCTCTGTGTGGTTATTGTGTCTTAAGGGCATGGCTTTTAGTTTCTGATAATAGACTGTAGGACAAGCTAGAGGTGATAGGGCTGAAGATGTTAATATTCTCATTGGGAGGAACAGAATGTACAGGATTAGAAATGAGGACATCAGAGGGACAGCTCAGGTTAAACAGTTTGGAGACAAAGTTGAAGAGGCAGGGCTGAGATGGACTGGACATGTGCAGAGGAGGGATTGGGTTTATTCTGGACAAGGATGGTAACTGTGGAGCTTAATTCAATCTCCCAGGCAGGAGGAAAATGGAAGACCACATAGAAAAGTGATGGATGTAGTGAAGGAGCCAATGAACAGAGTTGGTCCCAGACTAGGGCATTTGCAAACACAGTCCTTGGAGACTTCTTCCTGACCTCATCTGTCAACGTATCACCATTGTAAACATGATGGGGCTCAAAACATATCTCTGATGTAATCCTACCCCACCTTGAACCCATCTGTCATTCCTAAACCTCACCATTGCCGCGTTGTTCTCATACACATCCTGCTCCACCCTCACATACTTCTCTGTCACTATTAACTTCCTCATACATACCACAGTCCCTTTCCTGGTTCCTTATCATATGTGTTTTTAGATCCACAAAGGCACAGTGCACGTCCTTCTGGCCTCTATACTTCTCCATCAACACTCTCAAAGAAAATATTTAATTTTCAATTTCAATTCAGGGAGGAACGGCCATCTGCCACCACTGGTTAGAGAAGGAAGACAAGATAAAAGACATGCTGTGGAGCGAGCCAGAGATTAATCACAAGTATGATTCAATGCAGAGAGGTGCATGGACACACAATGAGTGAGAAAAGTGACTGAAGAACAAATAGTCAGTGTATCACATCTCTTTTGCTCTTTCTTGGCATGAAACAATAATGCTGCTCACTGATCATCCACTTCAACAACTCTTTCCCATTACCTTCATTATAGTTTAATGATATGACTGAGAAGGTACCGAAGATTAGCTTCTTGGATGTGGGAAGATTCCCGGTGCCTACGACCAATTCATCTACTGTCACCTGGTGCCGACGCTACACTTCAGTTCCCAGCCCGGAATCTATGGTCCGATGGCCCCATGTTCACCTTGCGTCCCTCGTTCGACCGCAGTTTTGATGGCAGATGTGACGTACCACTATGGATATTAGCTTCAGCTAGCCCTGAAGTCACCGCCTGGTGTAACAGGTGCACACAGGTGTTTAATTCAAGTGCCACTGCAGTCAGCTGTTGAGTGCACCAACCAAACGTCATCAATCAGGTTTGCCCTGCTCAACACTCGCTCAATCACAAACAAATCGTTTATTTTAAACGATCTTTTTATAAAGAAATCTCTCAACGTCATGTGTTTAACTGAGACGTGGCAACAAAACGTGGATTATATACATCTGAAGGAAATTTGTTCGACTGGCTGCTCCGTCATCGGAACTCCACGTCTTTCGGGACGTGGCGGAGGTCTCGCTGTTGTGCACCAAGACAGATTCACATGCAGACTGATGAACTCGGATTCCTTTACCTCATCTGAACTGCAGATGATCAAGGTCGGCTCTTTGCTCACCTTATATTGTATTTTAATCTACTGACCTCCTGGCCCTGCCGGAGTCTTTTTAACTGAATTTAATGACCTCCTGTCATCCATTATTAAATTAGAGAAGGTGGTAATGTTGGGAGATTTTAACCTTCATATTGATGATACATCCTGTAATATGGCTGCTGACTTCATGACTATCACAGAGTCTTTTAACTTTATGCAGCATGTTTCTGGCCCTACACATGTAAAGGGTCACACATTGGACCTTGTTTTCTCCTTGGGTTTAAATATAAATGACATTCGTGTGGAAGATGTCCATGTGAGTGACCATAGCTGCATATATTTTAACTTAACTTTAACCCAAAATAACGATTGAAAGGCGAATCATAAACCTGAACGCCGGCAAAAGGTTCTCTGTCATGTTTGACGCTGAAATGACTTACAATGATTTGGACTCTCTTGTCTCATCCTTTAATAACCAGTGTAATTCTATTTTAGACATAGTGGCACCTCTGAAAAAAAGTACTGTCCTACGTTTGAAATCTCATCCTTGGCTAAATGAAAACATTCGTAATTTCAGGAGATACTGTCGCAAGCTGGAACGTTTGTGGAAGGCTTCCAAGCTTGAGGTTTATAAGTTACACCTTAAAGAATCTATCGTCTTACTAAATGACATGTGGAAAAATGCTAGAACAGAGTATTTTTCACACTTCATAGCTTCAAAAAAGAAATACCCCAAATTCTTGTTTAAAACAATTAAGAGCATTGTTTCTCCTGATGCTCCTTGTGCACCAGTTCACTCAACGTCCGAATGCAATGAGTTTATGAACTATTTCAGAAATAAGGTCATTGCCATCAGGTCTAATATCTGTCCATCATCTTCTCAATATCAGACTTTCAACTTGCCCTCCTCTGATACTTGGTCCTCTTTTTCTCCTGTTACATTACAAGACATCAGAGGCCTGCTTTGTCATATAAAACAGACTTCAAGCCCCCTTGATGTCCTTCCATCTTCACTTTTCACTAGTGTGTTTGATTCCATTGGCCCCCGTATTGTGGAAATGATAAATACTTCTCTTCATACTGGCTCAGTTCCCAGCTTCTATAAAAACAAGCTATCGTCGAGCCAATATTAAAGAAACCCCAGCTGGATCCATCTCTTCCTAACAGTTATAGGAAAATATCCAAATTGTCTTTTATATCGAAAATTTTAGAAAAAGTAGTAGTAGAACAACTTAACTATCTCCTGGATAAAAATGCTGTTATGGATACTTTCCAGTCTGGTTTTCGTAAATTGCATTCCACTGAAACGGCCTTACTTAGAGTATCTTGATGGCAGCAGACTCTGGAGAATACACAGTGCTGGTCCTGTTGGATCTCAGCTCTGCTTTTGACACTGTAGATCACAGTATCATGATAAACAGACTCGAGAACTTGTTTGGGATTACTGGTGTTGTTTTAAAATGGTTTATATCATATCTGTCTGAGAGATCTTTTACTGTTTGCATGAATCATGTCACATCAGAATCAACAGTTTTGCCGTGTGGGGTACCTCAGGGATCTGTCCTGGGTCCAATTCTATTTCTACTTTATGTAGGCCAAATTATTAAGCACTATAAATATATCTCCTATCATCGCTATGCTGATGACATCCAACTATACTGTTCCTTCAAAATGTCTGAGTTTTATAAATTGTCTAATTTAAGTAATTGCCTGACAGAAATCAACCAATGGTTAAATGACAATTTTCTCCAACTAAACTCTGATAAAACAGAAACTCTAATTATTGCTCCAGACCACATGGTCCCAGAAATCAGGCAGCATATCAGCTTCTTAGACCCCTATGTAAAATCGAGCCTTAGAAACCTCGGTGTTGCTCGAGCAGCACTCTAAGCAGCTGGTCCGAAACTGTTTTTATCATTTACGGAATATTTCTAAACTCAGACTAACGGTATCAAAGCTTGAACTTCAGATGATTATTCATGCTTTTATTTCTTCTCGTTTAGACTACTCTAATGGCCTTTTTACTTGTTTTAACAAATCAGCCTTAAATCGTCTTCAGACTGTGCAGAACGCTGCAGCACATCTCTTAACAGGCACCAAGAGAAGATCGCATATCACTCCAGTTTTAGCCTCCCTTCACTGGTTGCCTGTAAGTTTTAGGTTTCATTTTAAAATTTTAGCTCTAACCTTTAGGGCCCTACATGGTCAGGCTCCTCAATATTTATCTGACCTGCTGAAACCACATACATCTTCTCGGGCTTTAAGGTCATTAGATCAGAGACTGCTGGTGGTACCGCGCACTCGTTTTAAAACTCGTGGTGATCGGGCCTTTCAGACGGTGGCACCACGGTTGTGTATTTCTCTTCCACTGTCTCTTCGCTGCACGGACTCCATTGATTCTTTTAAGAAACAGCTGAAGACATTTTTATTTAGAAAAGCATTTGATTAATTTCCTCTTATGCTGTTTTGATAGTTTTATTATATTACATTGTTTTATTTGCTGTTTTATTTACTGTTATATTGTTTTATATTTCCATTTTCTGTGTTGTAAAGCACTTTGTGATTTTTTTATCTGTGAAAAGTGCTATAAAAATAAATTTTACTTACTTACTTACTTACTTAGTTCTTGGTAACAAATTGCTGTCACTGGCTCTTCACTCTGAACTGGCTTTCATGTGTATTATGTAAAGTTATTTAAAATTAGAGTTTAGTGAACAGCTCATGCCCTCCCTTTGGATGCAACTCCTGACCACATTGCACTTTATACTGTTATACGACAGAACACAAATTCATTTTCAGAACATCACAGAAATATGTATTCAGCTGTTATGTTGTTATCTTTGAGATTTTTTTGAACATCTATGTCACGGTCCTGGGTCTTATGACCCAGTGTTTTGAATTTTAGTTCATTTTGATGTTTATAGTTTATGTTAAGCCCTTCAGGTTTTCTAAGTTCATTTGTTACCATGTCTAGGTGATTTTAGTTCTTATTAATTCCCCCTCGTGTTTCCAACCCATGTTAAGTCTCCCCTGCTCTTCATGTGTTTCATGTCTGTGTCTTACGTTGTCAAGTTCTGGTTGTCATGTCTGCGTTTCATTATGTTTCCTGTTTTATTTTGGAAGGAGTCGTGTGTTCTTGGTTCTTTGTATTTAGCTTCACTGCTCCTGTCATTAGGTTCATGTTAGTCAGCTGTTTCCTCATGTGTCTCCACTTCCCCTGATCACCTCATGTGTGTATTTAAGTCCTCTGTTTTTGCATGTCATTTGTCAGGTCGTCTGCTCATCCATACCCTCACTTCAGCATTCTATGTCAGTTCACCACGTTTAAGGTTTTTCATGTTTAGCTTTAGTTCACCCAGTTTAGGCTATGGTTTAGTGTTCACCTGTGTCCTGCTGTTGTACTCCCTTTTTGCTGGCCTCAATAAACGGCTTATTTTCTGTTAAATCTACGCCACGTTCAGTTTATGGAGTTGGGTTTGGGTCCTTTTGCCAACACCTACGGTCTGCCCCAGCCAGACCGTGACAATCTAGCTGCTTTGTCTTTTCTCTGTGTTTGTCTGAATCAGTGTGGTGGAAAACAGAGACACTTTATGTACTGACAAGTTTATTTTTATTGAATTTCGGATTATTATTTTGCAGTTTACAAAAGATGACAAACTTTCACTGATTTGTTAGATAAAAGTGTATAAAAACGTTTAAATAGTTCAGAAATAATTCCTTGTTTCCTTGTTTGAATGCTGATTAATATGAAATCAAGAAGAAAACACACAAAAAAATGCAGTTTATAACTGTGTTCATGCCCTTATGTGTGTCTTTGCACACACCAAAATAAAAAATCCCACTTCCAATTACTTTATTTCCTGACCTAATACAGGAACGTCTGCTGGTTTTGGATTAGGTTCATCCCTGTCTCCAGTAGCTTCTGTACCTGACTGTCATTTTGCCTGCTGTTCTCAAAGAGAACACACCTGTTGTCACATTTCTGAATTATTGCTTTCAGCTCAGGTTGACAGGTACGTAGGAAATCCTCAAACTTCATTTCTGCCTGCCGCAGGTCGTCTCCTCTGGTGAACAGGATAATTGTTTGTTTTCTAACTTTGCTTGCAAAAGCTTTTTCTAGCTTTTCTATTATGTTTCTCTCACCATCTGTAAATCTGCTTGCTTGCATCACAAGTACATACACACAAGGTCCTGACTCACAAAGCTGTTTGCACTTTTTTACATGTTTGTCCCTAACTGACGGTGCAATGTCATCATCAAAGATGTCAGGAGTATCGATCACACATACATGGAAATCATTCACTTTAGTTTCTGCCACTTGGCACTCTGAGGTGATCGGCTTGGAGCTGGGTCTAGATATGAAGCGTTTCTCTCTGAGGATGCTGTTCCCACTCGCACTCTTTCCACTCCCAGACATTCCCAAAAGGACAATGTTCCATATGGCTGGAGTGCGTCTTCCTGAATAAGTTTATAATGATGATAATGTCAGCGAAATCCCTCATTGCATTACATTCAAAATCTATAAATAATGAAAACGTAAACTCCCACAGTTGCACTAAAATACACAAAAGAGCTTATTTAACATTAGTAAATCCAGTCTTACTATTTGAAGTCTTTCTTGGATCATGAAGGACTCTTTGCTTATAACAACCGTCTGCATAATCCCTATTTAATAACCCATTTTTTAATATGAACTTCTAAAATGCTGCTTAGAAGCATTGGGGTTCACCTGCTTGTGGCTCAGTAGTGTACGGTCCAGTTTGTGATCCATAGTCAGGCCTACAATTTAATAACAGAGAAAAAATAAACCCACCTCAGCTCAAAAACTCTTTTTTTTTGTTTTATAAACACTTATTTGTTGTTTCTAACAATATATATATAAAAAAAATCAGAGCCCCTTGTAAAATACATTACCAGAGTTTTTCATAGCATATGTGCACATGGTTAAAGAGAATATGTTTTTCATTTTTATTTAAATAAGGTAAGCCCTAATGCTAGCTCAACAGTTCTGCACTTTCAGCTTTACCTGGCATTGGTTGTTATGAGTTGTTGTGGTTCACATCTCCTTGAATTACTGCTCTGCCGGCAACCCATACTGCAGAAACTGAATGAGTGATCTGTGGGTTCATAAGTCAGAAGCAGCAAAACTCTGAACTCTTCACTTTTGCTGAAGTACATTCATTAAGTATTTTACATTTTAAATTATAAATCATAGACTGCAGGACTTGAGAGATTGTGAAAATAAAGCGTGATGTGATATGAAATCAGAAAGGTTTTCTTTCTCTTTTTATCTGCAATACCTTTAATAACTGTCCTTTTATTTTATTGCTACAAAGCAAAGAAAAGTTTACAAGCAAAACTCACTGTGAGTGGTGGCTCTTCAATCAGGTGCAGCACAGTCTGTGCAGTGAGTGCAGACTGTGCTGCCCTCTATACCTGTCAGCTACAGGAGGAGGTGTGTCCTCTGTGGAGCTATAAATAAAAGATGTGTTTAACAGAAGCTTTATCATTCATCCCTCTCACCTGTGCAGTGACAACAGTGACATTAAGATGGATTTGTTTCCAGCAGGTAAGACCTAAAGTTAATCTTTAGGTTGGTTTGTTACCTTGGAAAGTTTTCACTAAGGTTCTTATTACACCCTTGTGTATATGAGTTAAATCAAATTAGTCAATTGTGTTTCAGGTCCTGATTTGAGGATTGTGATGATTGGAAAAACTGGTGTGGGCAAGAGTGCTGTTGGGAACACCATCCTGGGAAACAAACGTTTCAGATCTTGCCCTTTATCTGGGTCAGTGACTGAGGTCTGTCAAAAAGGTGTGACTCAGTGGGGTAATAGAGTAGTTAGTGTTGTAGACACACCAGGGATCCTGGACACTGCAAAATCAGATGAGCTCATCAAAAGAGAAATTGTGCGTTGTGTTGAAGTCTCCTGTCCCGGTCCTCATGTGTTCCTGTTGGTCATCCAAGTGGGTCGATTCACCAAAGAAGAGAAAAACTCAGTGGAAGCCCTGCAGGAGCTGTTTGGCCCCGAGGCAAACAAGTACATGATTGTGCTCTTCACCCGTGGTGGTGATCTTGGAGGCATGACCATAGAGCAGTACGTACGTGAAGCTGAGCCTGGGCTAAAGCACATCATTGAAAGCTGTGGAAACAGGTTCCACGTCTTTGACAACACCAGCAGCGACAAAAAGCAGGTGGTGGAGCTGGTCAAGAAGATTGATAACATGATGGCAGAAAATAGAGGCACACACTACACAGACGCCATGTACAAGGAGGTGGAGGAAGCACACAGACTGGGATTGACACTGCAGCAGTATAGGTTCACTGAGCCGCTGCTTAAGCGTGTCAGACTTTTTCGTATTCTTCTTGGGAGAGATTAAACTGTTGTGATAAATAGTACACGATCTAGACTGAACTGGACAGTTTTTGTACATACACATGAAAGCATGAAGTCTGTTTAGAATGACACAGTGTAGAAAGCTGTTTAGGATCATTTTATTTGAGTTATCACAAAAAATAATGAAGATATCGGTTGCTGATTGTTTGACATTGTATTAAAGTGAAATACTAATCATAATACAAGCTGTGCTTTCAAAGTGTTTCTTGTCTCTGCTTCATCTGCTCCAGCTTGTAGCGAGTTTATAATCAGGGTGGTTTGTGATATCTGAACTGAACTGTATTTTGTATTTTTGTGTGATTTTGAAATGATGAATTATGACTTCTAAGAGGAGAAGTTTGAATTTTATTTGTTTGTTTTTTTGTCTGTTTTCTGGTTGTTTAAATGAAATTATTGTGAAGAAAAATTTCCTTTGGGTTCATGATTGTTAATTGTTGCTTCAACATTGTCCATTTTGATGTTTTACCTAAATAAATAATTTAAATACATCACTGTCATCAGTCATGTCTAAGTATAAAACCCCACTTTCACAATCTGAATCAGAATCAGCTTTATTTACTAAATATATGTTTTAACATCCAGGTATTTCCACGTCACATTGCATATCCAATTTTATGTCATCTTTGTTTGTCTCATGACAGCACACAGATGGCATGATAGTGTAGCTTTGTGTTGGAAAGGATCCTGGTTAACTAAGTCGCACTGGCATAGTCTCAAGGACATCCTACTGATGTATTCTGACCTTAGACTACTCTCACCAACGGTAATACTGTCCAAATGCTTTTTTTTTTGAGTGTTAATTTCTTTAAGTAAATGTGAGTATGAATAAAAAAATGGTTTAAATGAAATATCCACTGAAGTGAGTTCACTCCATTTATGTTTAAACAGTTTCACCTTTCACAAGAATGTACGCTGATTTTGTTGATTGTACTTTTAACAAATCCACAAAGCTTTCTCACTGTGAGTAATGGTAATGTAGAAGTTAAATTATATTTAATGGCATTCACAACGTATAATTTTCCAGAAATATATAAAAGACATATGTGGGTAAGTTGTATCGTCCTCTTCTCTCTAAACAGAACATACACTGTATAAGATCAATAAAAAATATTTGAAACCTATACTGGGGTATCCACTTGTGTCTGGAATAAAGTCTCTTACAGATAATATTTATCTGTCCATTTACGTATTTGACCAGCATTGACCCAGTTATCTTCTTTTTTGGGAAGACTGTGAGTTTTTGGATCTATGTACGTCAGTAACTTTTGTATCAGAATCAGAATCAGAATCAGAAAGGGTTTTATTGCCAAATGTTGAGCAGGTTTACAACATTAGGAAATTGCTGCGGTGCTTCAGTGCAAACATACTGTCATAAATTACGCTTAAATAGACATGAAATAAAAATAAGAATAAGAATTAAAAGTGCTAAATAGATAAATATATACATGATATATACATGAGTGCAGGTGGTGATCAGTGCAAACATGGAATGATGCAGTGAACACAGCGTAGGGTCATGTGTTAGTGGCGGGAACAGTCATATGGTTATTGTTCATGTGTCCAACAGCAGAGGGGAAGAAACTGTTCTTATGGCGAGAGGTTCTGGTGCGAATGGACCGGAGCCTCCTGCCTGAGGGGAGCAGGTCAAACAGACTGTGTCCAGGGTGAGAAGGGTCAGCTGAGATCCGAGCTGCACGCCCCAGTGTCCTGGAGGTGTACAGGTCCTGCAGAGATGGGAGTCTGCAGCCGATCACCTTCTCAGCAGAGCGCACAACACGCTGCAGTCTCTGTTTGTCTGTTGTTACATTTCCTCTGCTTATTAATGATTTGCGTCATTGTGTTTACCACAGATTAGATCTAGAAGCTAAGCATGTCATGTTTTTATTTAGAAAACTCTGGGAAGGCCAAACCTTGACTCATGGTGTTTTTCCAGCCAGGTATGATTTTATTGCAGTGTCAGTGTGTTTGAGATCATTCTCATGAAGAGAATTAAGCCACTGCCAGTCACATTCTTTCCAGATGATATCACATTGTGCATCGAAATCTAACCTTACTTTTCTGCCTCAAAAGCTGATTCAGTATATCTGGACGTAATGTTTTCAGCGGGAGAAACGTTTCGTTACCTCCGGATGAAGTGAATTTTGGGATGCCCTTACTTGGATGAATGAGCATGCATCAAGATACTTACTTTTCTTGTTTTCAAATTTTTTATCAGATTTGACAAGATCTCCAACACCAAACCATGACAGAGCCTACACCCTGTTTTACAGATGGCTGTAAAAACTCTCTATAGTACCTCTCTCCAGAGCTCCTCGGTACATGTTGATGATTTGAACCAAAATTTTCAAATTCAGGTTAATTACTCTTTAAGACCTAATTTCTTGTTATCCGTCAGCCTTTTCTCCCAGTGTCCCTTCATTAAGAATGGCTTCTTTACAGCCACCATTCTGAGATTCTTAAGAACATCATCTATTATGAACAGTTTTTCCACTTTTTAGAAGTCAAAAGTATCGCTGTCATACTTTTCATTCAGAGAATAATCTATCTGAGGTGTTCTGGATATTTTTGTTGGACACAATGAGCCAACACGAAGTTGTGCTGTGATCTTTTAACATTTGGTCCAACACTACTTTCCTATGATTAAAATCATTAATGGGCGTTCATAGCCTCTTGAAAAGGAACAAGGATTTTGGTGAGAGGATGGAACAAATTTGACAGGAAGTTGTCACAGAAGTTGGTGATGTGAAAAAAAACTTGTAAACTGTAGGTGCAAACCCACAGACAATCTCATAATCATACAGAAAGATTCAGGAAGGTTTTCGTGAGGAAATACTTTTCTTAAAGACATGTGGTCAGAGAGAAAACCAGGAAGTTCCTTGTAACATGTAAATTAAAAAAAAAAGGCACCAAAAAGAAAACAATGCAATCATCAGCACTCAGAAAACAAATAAGCAATTATTCTATTGTTTTCAGGAGCTGGAAGAAAGATTTGTGTCTTTTAAAGTAGTTACAGTTGAAGCCACTATGACGACATTTTCTGATTTTCTAACAGAGAATCATTAGTAATCACAAAAATGTGGTTTGTGCTCAGCCAAGTCATCTTTATAAGGAGACAGAACTACATCTTCAGATGATTACTATTGCGCTCTACCATCATACATCCAGTGTGCTGATAAATTCACTGGTTGCCTTAATGCACTTTTCTACTCTATTTGAGTAGTGCTTAAAAAAAATCCTCATTCAGTAATTCATATAAGCACTTTTTTTTCTACATCTTAGTGCTTTCTAGCTAACATCTAATCTGACTTTATGCTAGTGACAGAGACTGGCCAGTTGCTTTCTGTACTTAAAATATATGTCTATGTGCTTTATTTGTTTCCTCAAAACAAATCTAACAAGGAAAAAAAGGGAACCGTCCAGTTATTTTCAAATAAGAAAAATGAAGAAAAAAAAACACGAAATGAATCCTTTTGTCATATATGTTTTTCTCATGAGTATGATTACTGTTATTTACTTAGAATTAGGTTTAGAGTTTTTGCAGTGTAGACTGTTTTTTTGTACCCTAAATATTCTTTACCCATTCAGATGAAGACAATCTTAGAAACCTGAAGAAAAATCCAATGTGTTGAAGCATGTCTACTAACTATAAATGTGATACACCACCCAATTTGAACGTTCACAGAAATAACTGATTAACATGACCTATGAATATAAAACAATCTACAACTGGAACCAGCTTCAGAGTGATATATTTTTGAATGTATGGGTATTTCTGAAAATATTTAAATACATTCCCAAAAACTGTGTCTAAATTTCTAAAAACTTGACACAAAGTAAAAAACGTTAGAACTTTTTTGTTAAAATTTTACATCAAATAAAATTCAAAATCATGTTCTCTTTTCTAAAAACCGACATTCGTGCTCTGGTTGTATTGAAGTTCTGCCACCCTGTGGCAAAACTTTATGACTCACAAGAGAATCACGGCGCAATGTGTGTTTGTAAGAAAGACGATGTATTGTTTTGAAATATGTGTGTTAATGTCTTCATTTAATTTAATAAAATATAGGCAGTCTGTGAAACTATCATAAAAAAACTACCATGAAAAATCACTTTTTTGTAGTTTCATTAAAAAAGGTAACTTTTTATATATTCTATTTTGATTACTTTCTGTTTTTATTTTTTGTGTTTTTGGCTTATAGCTAAAGACAATCAAATAATTCTTATCTGGCTCTTACAATTGTAGTTGTGAAACTCTCATTAGTGATACAATGTACATTCAGATTACTACAGATGTGTGTCTTACAGACCATTATATAAAAACAGAACAAAACACTGTGACAAACATGATTTATCACAGTGATAGTCATTCAAAACATGACTATCAAATGTGATCATGTGAAACACGAATTCCAGAAAAGTTGGGACATTCTTTGAATTTTAACAAAATGTAAACTAAAAGACTTTCAAATCACATGACCTAATATTTTCTCTATAACAGAATGTAAATGACACAACAAATGATTAAACCATGAAATTTTACTTTTTTATACAATTTTATTTAATTTTTGTGCATAAAAAATTCTTAGTTTGAACATTCATGTGATTCATAATGTGATTTTCAAGTATTTTAGTTGCTCAAACTTTAAGAACGACGCATTTTTTCTGGAATTTAGGTTGCATGTTTTGGCTTGATATTATCCATACAAAAAAGTTTCATTAATAGTGATTTACAATTGACTAGTTTGTTTGGATGCATTCCAGATATGCTTCATTATGCTGGGATCATTCTGTCGTTCACAGCCTTAGATGAAACCAGAAGGTGAAATGTAAAAAGAATATTTTAGAAGTGACAAATTCTTCAACCACACGCTGTCCTTTAAATTCACCAGCAATGAATGCACTTGATAAATAACTGCACTGTTACAAAAAACATCGTAAAACAATGGTAATCTTCCGGCAGCTGGGGCGCCAAAATACGACCGTGAAATAACAGAAAATAACTGTCCCATAAAAATACGGTTATTTTCAGTAATGAAAATAGAGTTTGTTGCGCTAATTTGACATGGGATTCTGCCTTTTCCAAGTGCTTTTAGACATTAAATTAGGAACATTTTTACGCGATCAAACAATGAAATTACCTATAAACAAGGTCACTGAATGTGGAAATATGAATCATAATACGTAAATGTACAGAAATATACAGTTAACAGTTGGTTCGAATAATAATTGATTGGATGTCCAGGGACAGACTGACAGAGGTGAGGATGCCATATCGCACCATCACTAGTAGGCGGTAGATGAAGAGTCTTGACCACGGACACAACGACGGAGAGTGTCCGAGCCGGGGCGCGAACCGGCAATCTTTTGATCACAAGGCGAACTGCCAACCCTTGAGCCATGAACGGCCTAACTAGCAATGATAATAATACTTATGTGATGCAACTCAAGCTTATAGGGATCATGTTATATACTTTTCCATAGCATTACATTTGAATTCGATCTTTCAAATAACGGACAGATATTTGTGAGATCATGATACATTTGTATCATTTGTATTTTAACAATCTAAATATGCATATGTACAGACAGATACATTTTAATTTAATTTAATTATGTTGTATTACATTAGGCAAGGCAAGGCAAGTTTATTTGTATAGCACAATTCAACAACAAGGTGATTCAAAGTGCTTTACAGAGACATTAGAAACAAAAACAAATAAAAAGCATGATTTAAAATTGATTAAAACAAGCAAATAAAACAAACTAACTAATTAACAAACAAACAAACAAACAAAACAGTATATAAAATCAAAACAGATAAAATCAGTAGTTAAAATGTTAGTTTTGAAATTTAAGCTTAAAAGTGTGGATTTGGTGCTTTATTCAAATGCAGCTGAGAACAGGTGAGTCTTCAACCTGGATTTAAATAAACTGAGTGTTTCAGCTGATCTGAGGCTTTCTGGGAGTTTGTTCCAGATATAAGGAGCATAAAAGCTGAATGCAGCTTCTCCGTGTCTGGTTCTGACTCTGGGAACTGATAAAAGACCGGATCCAGATGACCTGAGGGATCTGGATGGTTCATGCTGGGTCAGGAGGTCGCTGATGTATTTTGGTCCTAAACCATTCAGAGCTTTATAGGCCAGCATCAGAACTTTAAAGTCTATCCTCTGACGGACAGGCAGCCAGTGTAAGGACCTCAGAGCTGGACTGATGTGGTCCACTTTTTTGGTCTTAGTGAGGACTCGAGCAGCAGAGTTCTGAATGAGCTGTAGTTGTCTGACTGATTTTTTTAGGTTACAGTGATTACAGTGATTTAACGTTAATTTACATTCAAAATGTGAAGTCAAAGTCTATTTACGTAACTTTAATGATATTCTAGAAGAACAGAACATTACTGTAAAATGCACAGTAAAATACCTTCATATTAGGGTTTTTTCCTACAGTCGCAGCCATACCCGCGACCGTGTTGTTAGTTCACATTCATTGGCCGATGCTTAGCGTCATGTTATTTATATTAATTGCAATTCCTACCTCTACATTTCTTTTTCAAAATATATAATTAGCACAGTGTGTCCGTGCAATGTTTTACATTGTGGCATGCAGAGAAATCTTAACAACGAAGCTCACAGAGAGAGATTGAGATTGTTGTTTAACCCCAAGCTGGTAGGGGGAGGTCTTTATTAAAACACTTGCTGTGCTACAATGTGCCTCAAGGTTCAACAACAGCACAACAGAAGTCACTCATGGTACAGCACTCTCTCTACAAAACAACAACTGTCAGTGACGCTGCACCACGGCGTAAACACAACATTCAAGATAATGAATAATGGCAGAAATGAACTTTCTCCAAAGGGTGGCGGGTCTCTAACTTAGAGATAGGTTGAAGAGTTCGGCCGTCCATGAATGGCTCAGAGTCGAGCCGCTACTCCTCCACATTATAAGGAACCAGTTGGGGTGGTTCCGGCATCTGACAAGGATGCCTCCTGGGTGAGGTATTGCAGGCATTTCCCATTATATGTTACAATGGGTAGGACTAGACATCACCTCAGATGTAATGTTGAAGAAAAAGAGGGGGGGGGAAATGGTGACCAGGTACAAAAGTTTCATGCAGAAGAGATAAGCTGCATTTTCTTCTTTTTTCTATGTTTTACTTTAATATGATTTATCAGCAGCTCCATCACACAAATATTGATTTCAACATGATTTTTTTCACTCAGTTACATAATGTAGGAATGTGTTGATCAAAAATATATTTTGATAAATATTTATATTTTTAACGAAGAATTAAAAATGATTTAGTATTAGCAAAAGCACACATAAATAAACTCTTCTTCTGTATCACTTTACCCATGGAAAGACTAGTTATTATTTCCTTTTACCCTCAAACAATGTCCAAAAGGTAAAACAGAAATCCAAAACTGGAAGAACCAGTTTGAACCCACAGCTCTGTCACTGTCAAATGCCAGAGGCATGCCAGCTGTAAAGCTATAAAAGCACTGTGTTGAACAGAGGCTTTAACATTCATCTCTCTCACCTGCGCAGTGACAACAGTGAAGTTAAGATGGCTTCATTTCCACTATGTAAGATTTATAGTTAATCTTCATCAAATAAAAGTAGTGAATTGTGTTTGAGGTCCTGTGAAGTGAATTGTGAATTGTGAATTGTGTTTCAGGTCCTGATTTGAGCATTGTGATGATTGGGAAAACTGGTGTGGGTAAGAGCGCTGTTGGAAACACCATCCTGGGAAAAACAAATTTCAGCTCTTGTCCCTTACTGGGGTCAGTGACCGAGGTCTGTGAAAAAGGTGTGGCACAGATGGGTAACAGGTCAGTTAGTGTTGTAGACACACCAGGGATCATGGACGTTGCGAATTCAGATGAGTTCATCAAAAAAGAAATCAAGAAATGTGTTGAAGACTCCTCTCCCGGTCCTCATGTGTTCCTGTTGGTCTTCCAAGTGGGTCGATTCACTAAGGAGGAGAAAAACTCAGTGAAAGCCCTGCAGGAGCTGTTTGGCCCAGAGATAAACCAGCACATGATTGTGCTGTTCACCCGTGGCGGCGATCTTGAAGACATGACCATAGAGGAGTATGTAAATGAAGCTGATCTTGGACTTCAGCACATCATTGAAAGCTGTGGAAACAGGTTCCACGTCTTTGACAACACCAGCAGTGACAGAAAGCAGGTGGAGCAGCTGGTCAAGAAGATTGATGACATGGTGGCAGCAAATGGAGGCATACGCTACACAAACGCCATGTATAGACAGGTGGAGGAAGCACACAGTAAGGGATTGGCCGTGGATGAGTGTAAATTCACTGAGTCGCTGTTTCAGCGTATCAAAATGTTTCGTACTGTTCTTCATGGAGATTAAATTGTTGTAATAAATAGTGATGAATCTAGTCTAAACAGGACAGTTTCTGTACCCATTTGTAAGTCTAGTCTGACACAGACTTACAGTGTAGACAGCTGTCTACATTATTTAACTTTATCTTTTGGTATTCAAGAGGAAAGCATTATAAAGTGAAATAATAATCATAGTACGAGCTTTTCTCTACTGCATCTGCTCCAATTTGTAGTGAGTTTGCAACCCTGATGGTTTGGTGTTAAATTTATTTTAAATAGTGTGTTTTATGCATATTTTCAGTCAATGACTTGTTTTTAAATGATGGCATGAAGTTTGAAATGTATTTTCTTTTCTTTGCCATTTTTGTCTGAAAATATTGTGAAAAGCATTTAATTTTGTCAATGATTGTTTATTGTTGCTTCAGTGTAATTCTTTTAAATGTTATATCTCAATAAATAATTTCAATGCATCGCTGTCATCATTTCTTTCTAATTCTAAAACACTGCTTTCTTTTTTTTTTTTTTTTTTTTTTTTGTGTCCCGTTTGGATCTTTAGCCATCAGAATTGTTGTCTTGAGGCCAAGAAAGATGCCAAGCGGATTTATTTTACCAAGTGGATCATCATGGCCTTGCCATATTGGTCCATTTGATTGACCTTTATTATAATTATGAATTTATTTTATTTTCAGTTGCAAACGGGACGGACATAACTGTGGGATAGGACAGGGGGAAAGAATGAAAGAAAGAGGGGGAGAGAAAGAAAGAAAACCAAAGGGGAGAAGAGACGGTGAGAAGGGGGGGAAGAGAGAAAAAAAAAAAAACAAACAAAAAAAAAAAAAAAGGTATGGAGGAGATCAAAACTCCAGACATCTAGAGGCCCCCAGAACACAAGAGACCAAGGAAGACCCACAGAGGGGCAGCTGCGCCACTGTCCCAGTAAGAGCTGAGGAGAGTCCCAGATGAGGGCTCACTCAGCAGCCGCGGAGCAGAAGCCAGGGTTAGTTGCAGTGACGTGCCCGTGAGCTCCGCCGGCAGCCAGCTGTGCCTGAGTGACCGAGCCCCAGGCCGAGAGGCCGGGGGCACCCCACCTCCGAAGTGGCCCGAGCGAGCCCCAGGCTCCAGGCCCCGATAAGCGGCCGCCAAGGAGTGAGCCGGTGTGTACCCGGACGCCCACCCCCAGACACAAAGAACCACCAACGCACCGATGTCTGAGGGGGTCCGCCACTGGCAGGGGAAGTGGTGGTGGGTGGAGATAGGCCTCCAAACCTTGGAGGGCCTGAGATGTCCCCAGAGAGGTGGCGTCTGATACCCAACCTGACATATAGACACAGACATACAGGCACACACAGACACAAACATCCATTCCCACCCTCATGCTCTCATATGCACTTACTCCACACTCAACCAACGTGGAGACAGACATAAAGAGACGCTGTACACACAATCACACTCCCCAAGCGTACTCTACGAACCGGGTCTAGGTACTCTTGCCCCTGGAGGGGGGAACTGCACCCAGACCCTGGTGTTTCCAGTCTACATAACCATGGCTATCAAAATTGCCCATGTATGTTTTTTTCTTAATGATGCTATTTTATGCATATGTATAAAAATATATGGAAATAAGCTGCCTTCTTCCTGTTTCGTGCAATGTGTTGGTTTTTTTGTGTGTCATATGTCATTTACTCAGTTATTACATTACTTACTAATATCGTCATGTACTGTATGTACAGTGAGTATAGTACTGGGGTTGTATTTATCAGAATGCAGACAAATAATGTTGGTCAGTAAACAGTAAAGCTGTATTTGGTTTCCTTACTTTTTAACTCAGACATGGGCCGAGTATGTGTTCCCAGTTTATTTGATGTATTTTTGAATCCCTTCAGTAGCCATTTTCAGAATAGAGTATTTTCTACAGTTTCCCAATAACTGAGAAATGTGAATGAAATTAAAGTTTTGGAACTAAAAATATGAAAATACCTAAAAGTCAGAGGTTAGGAAAATTAAAAAGATTCCCAACAACATCACACTGCATCTGGATCATAACAAAGTGAGCTCTTCCTTATGACTGCCCTCTACAGCAAGTCCAGGTGTAACTACAGACTTTATGTCAACCAGTCAGTTGCACATTAATAATGGAATAAAGTGAATTAATAAAAATGTTATTTACTATACACTGTTCCAAAAAATAGTAATGTCAAATTATTTTACTGTGTAGTTTACAGTCGTGTACTGTTTTTCTAGAATATCATTACATTTACATAAGTAGACTGATCTGACACGTCAAATGTAAAATAACATAACATCACTGTAAATGTAATAAAAAACAATTTACTTGTTTTTTAAATATACTTTTTTGTACATATGCATATTTAGATTGTAAAAATGCATCCAGAAATGTCTCCCATCATGCCTTGGGACATGTGTTGCTGTTTAGATGTTCTTGTTCTATTGTTTATGGTTACGTTACTTTTAACTGTTATCTTGAATGTTGTGTTTACGCCTGTCATGAGTCGCTGTGTGGCAGGCAGGAGTTGGACGCAAAATGCAGGCACTCAGGCATGAGGTTTAAACACAAACAAACTCAGCTTTATTTGCTGGCAGGGGAAAGTCATAAAAAAGGCAAACTAAACTAAACTAAACTGGAAACTCATAAACAAAACTCAGTGAGACACAGGGAGATCCACACAGCATGAGGGACGACGCGACACGGACACAGAGAAACACAAGGCTTAAATACACAGAGGGAGCAATCAGGGAATGAGTAACAGGGGGGAAACACAGCTGGGCAAATCAGGCCTAACGAGACAAAGGAAACACAACCAGACGCATTTACATGAGACACGGACTTTCAAAGTAAAACAGGAAACATAACACAGACTGAACTTAGACACACAGACAGGCACTACAGAGGGAACAGAGACGTGGGACCAGGGCAGACACGAAACAAATGAAACACAACGAGCCAGAAACCAAAACACAGGGAACAAAGTCCAAAACAACAGCACTGAGGCCCAGGAACAGTCCAAAAGCAAACAAACAAAAGAGCCCACGAAAGGCGCAGAGGCCCAGGCAACAGTCTCGAAAAGTTCAGGGGGGCGGCCCGGAGGCTGACGGCCCAAGAGCCCAGAAAACAATTCAGGAGGCCGGGGAGGCGGGAAGCACCGGCGGCGACGGAACAGATCAGGAGGGTGGCCGGGCAGGAGGCACCGGCGGCGACGTAGTTCAGGGGGCCATCCATGATGGCGGCGTAGTTCAGGGAGCTGTCCATGATGGCAACGACGTCCAGTCATCGGCCGAACAGGACATGCAGGACGAGCAGGCCGGACAGGACGTGCTGGCCGGACCGGACATGCAGGACGAACAGGACCAGACGGCATGGGGACCTCAGGCGCAGACGAAGCTAGACGGAGCGAGGCAGGACCAGGCGACACCAAAGGCGAAGACACGGAGGCAGGACCAGGCGACGCCGAAGGCGAAGACACGGAGGCTGGACCAGGCGGAGCTGAAGACACGGAGGCTGGACCAGGCGAAGGTGGTGGCGCTGCAGGCGACGGCGTGGGAGCCGCAAGTGGTTGCTGGACGGGCCCCTCGGACCCTCCAGCGGGAACAGACGGCTGAAGCGGTCCCTCGGACCCTCCAGCGGGAACAGACGGCTGAAGCGGTTCCTCGGACCCTCAAGCGGAAGCAGGTTGCTGGACGGGCCCCTCGGACCCTCCAGCGGGAACAAACGGCTGAGCAGCCAAGTGACCCTGTGGCTGAGCAGCTGATGCAAAAAATATAGCCCCAGAATAAATAGTCCCATGGCCCGAAGAAAGAGAAAAAGTGTCCTTTTCGCTCACCACAGCCGGCTGTTTTGACATCCGGCTGTGGGGTGACACGTCCGGCTGTGGGGTGACACGCCGGTGGCGTGGCCGCCGCTTCCTCCTCGGTGATGGCTCCAATGGGCCGGGCAACTCCAAGTCCGGCGGGCTGGGCAGCACATCTTTCTCCGAGTTGGGTAGGTGAGCGGTAGCAACAGGGGGATGCAGAAGAAGCTCATTAAGGAAAAACTCCTGTATGAGTGGGTGAAGTGAGTCCAAAAGCCAGGGGAGACCAGAAACCAGTCGCTGTAGCCGGTTCGCTACAGCACGCTGAAATTCCTCCCCAGGATGATTCAGCCACAGGTCACATAATTTATCCACTGAATAAATTATATCCTCCCTGAGCTCTTCAGACGGGGCAAGTGCTGCTGGGTCCATGTACTGGTCGCGTCATTCTGTCATGAGTCGCTGTGTGGCAGGCAGGAGTTGGACGCAAAATGAAGGCACTCAGGCATCAGGTTTAAATACAAACAAACTCAGCTTTATTTGCTGGCAGGGGAAAGTAATAAAAAAGGCAAACTGATTTGCCATTCCCATTGATCTTGTACAATTCTAGGCATTCCAGTATCCAGCTGTGGGGCATTGAGTCATAGGCCTTCTTGTAATCAATCCAGGCAGTGCACAGGTTGGTCAGTCTGGTCTTGCAGTCTCGGCTGACTGTTCTGTCTACCAGTAGCTGGTGTTTTGCGCCTCTGGTATTCTTGCCAATTCCTTTCTGTGTCCCGCTCATGTATTGACCCATGTGCCTGTTCATCTTAGCCGATATGATGCCTGACAGGAGCTTCCATGTAGTACTGAGGCAGGTTATTGGTCGGTAGTTGGAGGGGACCGGTCCCTTCTTGGGGTCCTTGGGGATCAGGACCGTCCGACCTTCGGTTAGCCATTCCGGGTGTCTCTCGTTAATTAGCAGCTGGTTCATT